>NW_016910608.1:71066-229144 GCF_001483705.2 Eufriesea mexicana
GTTCACCGGTTGTGTGCACTTCTGCGAGGCCGGCAACAAATCGCGGCCCGACTCGCGTATTTTCCGTGTAACGTGAAATTACTTCGCCAGGCAGCGCAAGTTGCGCGTTCCCTCTTCGATGGCTCGCGCCACCGGCCGCGCCGGCGATATTGCGAGAACGCGAGTTACGCACGGAGCTTCTGTAAATCTCGACCTAGCCGCCGATTAAAACGCAAGTGCAGTGCATTCCATGGCGAGGAAATGAGGAAAAATTCCTCGTGACAGGAGATGGAATAATACGTGTCGAAATACTAGGTTAAGAGCCAGTGCGAAGGAATACTTGGACCCGTCTAACTGACGACAGGCAATAGACAGTAATACAGGGTTCTGATTACCGAATGTTTAGAGGATGTCTGAAGCGCACGTGGAAGAAGGAGTGACAGCGTGCAAAGATCAGATGAACGGGATATTTATGACTGTATGGAATGCAAGTGTATAGCGAAAGACACCTAAACGTTTAGGGTACGTGGCCCACCTCGAGAGCGAGGCTATGGGAAATGCGTGATCGAGGAAGAAAGCTCGAGTATGAAAGAAGACGGAGTGCAAGGTTTAAATGAGGGTGCAAGAGCTGTCCTGGGACAGTCCTGCGGGTGGAAAGATAGACGAAGTTTGAAAGAGAGTCAGAGAGTTGGAAGAGTGCGAGTGTGAATAGCGTAGTTAGTTTGTAATTGTCGTAGTAAAATTAACCCTTTGCACTCGACGATTGTTTGGCTCAAGAAAAGTACACGTTCAAAGATTTTCTGCTATAAAGCTGACGATACTTTTTCTAGCAGTAAATAAGAAATTGTTCAATAATTAACATGTAGAGCTATTTGATTTCCGTACTACGCACACCGTTACATCATTTTAAATTTGACATATTAATTAATATCCATATAGTAAACTCTATATCCCAGCGATGTGGGAGCAGTCCCTTCTCCTGCGTTTTGTCTTTTGTCTTCAGTCTTCGGAAGACGACCTGTGACCTGCGTGGCCCTAAACAGACCAGTTCGATAAAGATCTATACAGTATTTCCACAGTTCCCACTGACTGCTATTCCTTTGCGTTATAACCACTTTGAAAGTACTCTTTTTAGCTCGTACCTCACTCTTAGGTCTCTTAGCTCGCGAATAAAATATATATTGGAATCGATAACATTCTTTATTTTTATATATCGTCAATCGGAACAATATTCCTATATATGTATGCAGAGGAGAGAAATATAATGGTGCAATGGGAGGGTGTATTCCGAGTTACACGCAATGAAACGAGAATAAAGTTGGGTATATGACGAAGATCCTGGGTGTAGTGGGAATAATTAAACGATGGAGGATGGTTCAAGAAGAATAAACGTTTTTACGAGCACGAAATTGGGGCGAAATGCTAATCGTGGCCCCATGAAGTACCGGTACTTAGTTAATATGCACGAGCTAAAGTGTGAACGTGGAACGTCATGCTACAGTCATTCACGGGAAACGCCATGTGTCGTACCTCGTGTAGACTCTGTTTATGAGATGATATCACACCGCATAGCCTATATACAGAAGCCTACTTTGCTTACGATATTAACTAATCATTCTATTCCAAGGCTGGAATAATAGGCGAGCCTGTGAAAACTGGGTTTGACCTAGTTTCGCGGAGGATACGCAAACTTCCATTACATTTCCCGATCAGAAGCTGAATTACTCGATTTATCCCTCGAATGCTGTCATTTCTGGCTATAATTTGGCAGCGAGTAGGATAATAAAGCGAATAATATTCGTCCCGGTTCATTGCATTTAATACGAAAAATTGCACGGTTTTGTATAACGAGCGCAACGAACAACGGGTTTTCTACAATTAATGCAAACGGTCCAGCTGAAACGTTTTTCCATTAGCGTTTTTATCATCTTTCTTCCTGTCACCTGCACTGCATCTGCGCCGTGTATAATACTCGCGGAAACGTTTTCTTAAAGCACCGTAGAATATTACTTTCTTCATCAAAGATCGTCGCGCACGTAAGCAGGCCTGTCAGTGTGTGCGTTTCCACCCCACAGCGAGTTTAAAGTCGCGTCTCTGATGGCCCAGCAGAGACTAGGCGACAGTTAAGACAGGTTTTGCTCTACTCTCAGGCCGACGAATTTTTCCTCCACTGAGAGTCGCATTAGCCGAACCTGCAATCGGTCTATTCGCCATTCCTCTGGTTAACCACTGCTTCCTAGCTTCTGTCATCTAATATACGTAGGGACACATGCCAGATGCGGAAAACGTAGGTTTTCCCATAAATATTATCGTCTCCTTCGGGACATCGAGGGTTCCGGGCCAATGGGGTCCAGGTTTATGTTTTTACGACCCCATGATTCGCGGACGCGCGGACCACCTCGATGCCTAATTAGAGGCGAGAACGCGTCAGTTCGTTTATGCCTCTCCAACGACACGGGTCTTTCCAAAAACTCGTCTTCGCACGTTTTCCTCATCTGGTCCCCCGTACATAATAAAGTGCTACTAAGGAAACGTAGTGTTATTTTCACTCGATCCCTCTCGTCCTTCACCTTCATATATATAAGAAACAATCAGGTCCAAGGACAATCGGGTCCAAGTGATCGCCGACAGATGAATGACAGCGACTAGGTACTCGCGATGGCTGTGGACCGTTACGAAACGATTGACAGCGATTGACAGTATGGGAATCGTCGAGCTCAGTTCGTGAAAGACTCTATACAAAGTAAAAACTCGATATGCGAAGAGTAAACCTTGCAAAACAAGAAGCTTCCGTTATTTTTAACCCGAAAGCTGTCATTTGAGACAAGAGTAATAACCAGACGTTAGCGGATTGGCTACCGCAAATCTGGATGTAAAACCTAGCAAATGTTGTACAAGTATAAATCGAACTGGAGTACACGCGAACTTGTACATCCGAAAGGAGGACGAAATGATAGATCAGCAGATATGAAATGGGAACGAAAAGGGTTGATCCCTGCAACTCAGCGGAGCTGTCAAGCAAGCACGAGAGTCAGCAGTCCGTCAGTTCGTCACCTCTGTTTCACGCCATGGTCATTAACCCACGGGGTTACGTTCCTCTTTTACCATCGCGATTCTTCTCGTAATTATACCGTGTAATAAACCCCGATTATTATTATCACGTGCAGCTCGTAAAGCTTGCGATACCTTATAAAATGTACCAACATCAAATACACCACTCGCAACGACATGTTCCTCGTTACACTTTTAACGACACGCTAATGACCGGCATCCACATTCCGATTCTCTTTATAGCGCGGGTCAGGGAAATGAAAATAGGGTCAACGAGTTCCAAACGAAGATTCAAACGATTTCCAAGAGCAGAGAACGAGCATCAACGGGGGAAAAGATAACGCGCGAGTACTTACCAAATGGCGTCTATTTAGTACGCTCCAGGAATCCCATAAATATTATTACGAGATGAAACTGAACGAGATACAAAACGCGTTGACAGGATATTTAATAATAATACAGAGATTAATCTTCTAGCATCTAGCAGCAAATGCATTGCTGTGTTACCAATGAATATGAGATAAACTGAGGCTGGTCTAGTCTAACCGCTTAGCTAGAAAATAGAACAAAAATCGCGAGCACTTGGTTACTCTTTTAAATTTAATTTGAGAGCACACTGTTCGTTCTCTATATTCAGTCCTAAAAATATCGAGCATCCTAGGTCAATGGGAATCTGTTTTATTTCTTTATTATCAAAGTCCTATTCGTGATCCATGACACTTTGACACCGCTTAGACTAGGCCCTAGTAAGAGTCTATAAATCACTAGTAGTTGAAACTCTTACTACTACAGAAAGACTAGAGAATCAGTAAAATATATGAAGACACGTGGCAAAAGGCTGTCAAAACCAAATCATCAAGTCAAACACGCTACATTCGGTCAAACACATTCACTCTTAACACTATGCCTAAATTTTACTAATCTCATCGTCAGTTCTCACTAGTTCTCAATCCTGTTCCTCTATTTTCTCGACATTTTGAGGATATATAGTCAAACCTGTTTTTGACCTGTGTTTGAGTTACTTGCCAGATAGTTTTGTGTATAATACCAACATGGTGTCACCGGCATTTGCCCGATAGTTTTCGCATGACACCAACGTGGTGCCACCGGATGGCACAGTGTTAAGTAGAAAAACTAGGAAATCCCATTTGAACTAGTTTACGTTTGTAAAGGTATAAAAGCAATTCTTCCAATAGAAAATTCAAAGGAATCACAGAATTTTCGTCGTTACCAGGACACCATAAGTTGCCTTACACACAGCGAGGGAGCGTAAACGCGATGTAAATAAAAGATAAGTCGTTGGGAAAACCTCTTTGACGACAAAGGAAGTACCAGAGTGAGTAGCGGACGAGAAGAGGAAACAGGGTTTCATAGTACGATCGCTGGAAGGGATTAGCAGTATTCCGGTCACTTTGACTTCGCTTGCTCTCCATTCGGCTCACGTCTTTCGCGCTCGTCAATTTACAATCTCGCGACAATTTGTCGACGTTCAAGCGGTTCAAGCCCCAAGTGCACTCGTCTTCCGGCTGGTTAACGCGGCAAACGGGCGACGAAAAACGTCCGGGCACGATGCGTGTGTCGGAATCAGCGAGCGTCGCGGCGGAAGCGTCGAATGGAGCCCAAGTCGCGTCGCGACGCTTCGCATGGCCACGGGGAACGACGCGGAAGTTCCTCCTACGCCACGACAGTCTGTTAGACGCGTGCACTCGACTTTCCAGAGTAGAGTAAACACGTGTACGCATGGCTGCAGACAGCATCGAATTAGGGAGAGACAGTTCGACGATTGTCGCGATCCATGTTCCAGTGGAATTCCAGTTGGCTTTTGCTCCTTTCGGAGCGAGCAAAATCGCCGAATCCTTTTCGCCGGGGTGTTGTGTTTGCCACCATATTTGCTCCTTCCGAGACCAACCTTCTATTTCGTCCTATGCAGATTTTCTTTGATAATACTGCCCAACGTGTTTCAATATCGTAGTATCGCAGGTTTTCCACCCCGTGTACATGTTTTTCAAGCTTTAGCTTAGAAAGTCACCGAGAGTCGAAGGCCAAGTCGGTCGGAAAAACCCCTTAGCACGACCATATTTGATCATGTTGGGAGAGGCGTTTGGAAAACGTGCACATGTTGGGAAAGAGATATAAAGAAGTTTAAGAGTTATTGGAACATAGTTCGTTATATGCAGTTCTTGGTAGTCAGTTCGGTGTAGACAGTTTTAGTTGTGTACTTTAATCATTACTCGCACACTGTTAATTTGTTATTAAATAAATAAATATATATATACAGTGACTCACAAAAATATTCGGTCATTAAGGTATGCCTGAATTAATCAGTCAGTATCCCGGATACTTATACACGGATCGTGTTTGTTATTTATTTTAGGGATAAGATGTTTATTGAAGTTAACAAAACCCTGTGTTTTATTTAATAAATTTATATAGATTTAATTATTTGTAATAACAAATTATAAATAAAATAATACCCTGTTTTCACGTCACAAAAATATTCGGACACTTGGCCTAAATGACTTTATACAACCCTAATTTATTTATATAGACACATGTTTTAATATGTTGTCGTACAGCCTCTTTGTTTCAATACGTGCCTCAATCTGTAGAGCATATTGAAAAACAATTTTTTTCCAAATAATTCGTACTGATAGCAGTCCACTCTTCTAGCAATCTTTGTTTCAGTTCCTCTTTTCAGTTAATTGCTGCCATTCGCATTCTGCGATCTAAATTGCCCATAAATTTTCAATGGGATTGGGATCCGTCTAGTATTCATTTCTGAGACTTTCCTTGGAGTATTTCAACACTAGACTTACGGAACCCGTCAATTTGACGGAAGGGTTGCTCCAATTATACGATGATAACAGATTTAGTTAACTTACATTAAGACTGTTAATATAATATATAATTATTTTTAAATTAAACTAATCGTTAAAAAAGAAGGCACGTGGCTTCCTTTACCTGTCAAATTGACAAGTATCCTTAGAAATAGTTATACAGACAGCGTTCGTAAACCTAGTGTTAATACGAGGAAAAAGATTCCAATGATTGGAAAATGTGAGAAATATTTTTGTAATTATATTATATATGTTGAGTAGTTAGGTGAGACACCTTGAAGCTTAAAGGATTTATAAATGATAATTAGAACGTTTCGCATCGTCATAGAATCCTTTAATCGAAGAGAGAGGTGTCCTGCAGTCCCTGCATCCCATTTCAGTGATACGAGTCAATGAAAGGGTATTGCGGGATGGCCGAATGGATAGAACGTATGTCCTAGCGAGTAGCAGGTGCATGGATTGCGTATCAGAGTATCGAATGACTGTTGGTACGACTGATGAGTGATCGGAAGGGTACCACTGTGGATCGTGAGGATGCTATTATTAAATAATAAACAATTATTTAATAATAAAGAATAAACGATTTCTGGAAATGCTTCGAGGACATTGGAGCGTTTAGCATTGTGCAAATGACGAATATAAAAGGATATCGAATGATGCGAGAATTAAAGTGCTAAAACCAGAGTTCCAGAAAGTTAAAATCAAAGTTCGAGTATAGACGAACATGGACTATTCTTCCTACCTGTATTTTCATAATAACTGTCATTACACAATGTCAAAATTGATGTCAGTCCTTTGTGAATACCAAGCCTACATTATCCCATAGCATAACTTTAATTTCTGCCAACTACAAAGGACCAATTCGAAATTGCTCGTAAACGTACGAGACACGGTCCCAGAAAATTGCTCTAGTCAACCATCAGGACTTGCACCGAACAGCTTCTACGCTCGTTAAAAGCAGGAACTTTCTTCTGTTTAAGAGATACTGTCCTATCCTGAGGAGTCTAATTTAAAAAGTTCCCGGAAAGTCGCAGAGTTTCCCGATTTTGATTTAATTCGAGGGATTTCGCGGAACGGCCTGCAAAACCTTGGATTTTGCTCCTCCCGCGATTCTTCGGGGATAACGCGGAAACGGGGATCGATGGGACGCGAAAGAGCATTCTCGCAGATGCGGTATTAAACGGAGGAGGTAACGATGAGGTGCAATTTGCGCCTGGCCCAGGGAATTTTTCAGCCCAGCCCGGCAGAGAGGGTTGACAACGCGTGTATGAAAAATACCTGTGAAATCAGATTCTTTGCAGAAAGGGATAGCCACGCGAGATGCGCCTCGCTCGCAATATACGACGTTCAAAGTGCCTCTTTGAAACAGTATCATCAGTTACTTCGTCATCTTTTAACATCGGTACGATGCTTTCCCGACCGAAGAAGTTATTTACCCCTCGCTTGCTTCTTTTTATTATAAACGTATTAGCAAATATACGAGATGTTTCCTACGTTTTCTCTGTTTACCCTCTACGGGAGAGCTGTACGTTACAATTTTAATAAAGGGGTTATGAATTTCGTTTTTGCGGAAGTAGAGGAACTGTTCGTACGGAACGTGTGTACCGCGGGGTGTTTTGATGGGAAAATTTTCAAGAATATCCTTTTGCGTGGTGGAAGCACGCTTTGTGATCCACGATACGTGATGTAATTCTGGTTATCATAAACGGACGAGCATAAAGCGAGGACTGGTATCGGTGACATCTTTAGATCCTTGATCAAGCTGGACACTGTACTATGCTATTCCGTTAGAGGGTCACGTTTGGCCTGGGATAGTATTACGACACATCGATATCCGTTAATACGGGACGAACGGGACACGTGATTTATTCGATCGATATTAATCCATTCGTTATTTCTCCAGGATTATTTCGATGATTCCCGCGAAATATATCGGAGGAAATAATTTATACGGATAACTCGTGTGACGTTCCCAAGGCACAAGTTTATTTCATAATTTATCAAGGATAAGAATCTTCCGGTCCCATAACGGTTCCCTCTTTCAATTTATTCACGGAAAAAAATCGCCCCGGCTTTCAGCTCGCTACATTCTCGTTATTCTTTTGCACCTTCTCTTTGTCGGGCCGAAAAATTTCAGATAGTGTTACGTCACGTATACTCGTTACTATTGGAAGAGGTACAAAGTGAATTCAGTCGGGGGAAAGCATTAACGCGTTTTAATCGTTAACGAAAAAATTCAGCCAAGCATTCCAGCCATAATTCCGCGTCGAATTCTTTATTTCGCAATTTTTAATTTTAACCTCGTTTCGAGAATTAACGAGGTACAAAATTTTCCTTTGCTGCTAACCCCCATTAAGACTTTCAATGAAAAAAGAAAATCACCCTATTTTCCTTCATTTTCCATAAAGATTCGAGGGGAAGTTTTATGGGACCGGCTTAACCGGCAAAGAAACTGATTCGCGAAGTAAAAGCCACGTTTCAACGCATCTCGATTTTTCATCTTGGAATTTCAAAATTTTAATCCGACCGTGAATAATACCCACGCGTAAAATCTTCGCTGGCTTCTTGCTACCCTCGTGTTCGAAAGAAGAATCCTACCAACCCTGTTAAGAGCTCCGATAAAAGAAAACACCCCTTTGGCTCCGTTTTCCATAAAATTTGCATCTAGAGCTCGCACGATGGCGAAAAAATTCATTCGCCGGGTCGAAAACCACGTTTATTCGTAGGAACGCGAAAGACCGAATTAACGTACGACCGAGGAAGTCACGTACACCGTTCTAAATCCTAGACGAGGCCAGCCAAGAACTCGCGAACACCGTCGTGCTTCACACGTGCCACTTTAAGTCCCTACACTGCGTGGCTCCGCGACACGCACACACGCGGGGGGTAAACACGCGTGGCTGCGCTAATCCGATGGTTTCTCCACGCTAAGTTCGAATCCTGCCGCGAACTCGTAATCTTAGCCCTGCACGAGCTCTGCATACACTTCCGGATGCAGTTAACCCCTGAGCGCTCGGTTTCACGCTGCTTTCGCTTTCTTTCTCGCGTCTCCGCGTTTTCTCAACCCTCTTTCGTCGAAACTGGTGACTCTTTCGTTAAATTTTCTTAAAAATTCGCCAATATTATTACGAAAATTAACGTCGGACACAGCTGACGTTAGATTTTTAGCAATCTTCCGACGGTCTAGATTTTAATTCTCTAAGGGTAGTTTAGGGTTCGAGGTAAATATGGATAAAATTTTGGGAGCCTCGAATAAAAATAAAAATAAAAATAATAATAATTGGGAAACATTCGACACATTATTAGAGATATTGGGGTATTAAGTATTTTTAAGGGGTAGTTGGCGATGAAGAGATGGGCTGAAGAGGATTTCGAGGGGGAGATGAAGCGAAGTGTTAAATGTTAATGATAATGGGTAGAGTAGCAAGCTGAATTAGTGGGAAAACTAGCTATGCCGCTGTAACTAGAGAAGTAATTCCAAAGTTGCAATTCTGTATGGGGTAGTTTAGTCGTACATGGTGAATTACGAATTGAATCTAGATTTTGGAATTGATTTCCTTCGGGACTATTTATTACCGCGTTGATTCCATCACGGAAAGTTTTATGTCTCGCGGTAAGAAGCCGAGAGTCTGAACAGGGGAGCAATTCGGACACCTACCCTCTTAAAATGCAACCCTTCGTAATAATACACTGGCATATTTTCTGCTCGCCGAAAACAAGAAAATTAAAACTCCCGAGTCTTCTACGTTGCAATTTCAACATCGTCTACAAATCCACGATAGCCGATTATTCCGATCGTGCATTTCCATCTCACAGTCAGTCCACGTGACTGTCAACGACAAATCACGCACCCACGTCGTCTCTCTCGCGACTCAGAAACAGAATCAAGCGATTATCTTCGACCAACTCGACGATCCTAAATCAACCTGCTCATTACCGTCGGCGACGAGCAAACGCACCCCCCCCCCCTACGACCCGATAGAAAGAAAATAACCATAACCGGGGTGGAACAACTCGCATACCTGTGTCCGCCTCTTCGTAAATCTCCGCATCAGCCCGTATGACAGCCAGCAACACGGTATACAACCCTACCACCGATAACGAAACAACCACCACGCACCAGCCGACTTCCTCTGCTCCGATTCAGCTACCCTTTTCGCATCCTCTCGGCGAGCCGTCCCTTTCCGACTTCTCCACGCGCAACGCGCGAGTCAGCTCGGATGCCAGCGCGTGTACGCGCGAGCATAAGCCGCGTTGTCGGCGAGTCCACGGACGGTCGTACGGACGGACGTCGGATCGATGCGGCGGCAGAGGGGCGCGGAGGCGGAGGGGCAGCTGGCGCGTTCAAGGGGTGGACTAACGGGAAGAGGGAGGCGGAGAGGGTGAGGTCGGTGAAGAAGGACGGAGATCCTTGGAGCCGCTGCGCCGTCGCAACGGCAGGACCGTCGTCGTCGGGACCAGGCGAAGCTTCGTCGGTGGGGAGACGAGTGTTCCGTCTCGTTCCAACGCGCGTCACCCCTCTGCAGCCTTGCTGGCTGTGTTCTCGTGTCGCGTTGCACAGTCAGTTCATTCTTTCCCGTGTTTTCGCCCCTCTACGTTCAGCTGTTCGCCGATGTCTCCCTTCATCCTGAGTCCTCGCCGCGTCTCCCTCCTCGTTAGCCTCCCCTACTCCCACGTTTCCCCTACCTTCTCGCGTTTCCTCTACCCTATCCTCTTTGTCCCTCTTCCTCATCCGCCACGACCGTCTCGCAGTATCCCTGTCCCTCGCCGATCTTCGTCCCCGTCGCGCTCGCCACCGTCGATCTCGGTTCGTTTCACGTGTCCCTGCCCTCTCTATCCGCCAGCCACTCGCTCCGTCTCTCTCGACCACCCCCTCCGGCGCGGTCTCGCTCGCGCGCCGCTGGCAGCCCTGCAAAAACAAGCATACGGCGATCCCCAGTAGCACCCTGGTACACAGACCAGGCCAGAACGTCACACCGGGTGGCCCTGGCAGCAGGTGTAACGTGGCCCGTTATCCTCCGCGTCACCACGTCACACACGGCCATACCGTGTCACGTGCTACCCGAGCGTCACGCGCCACGTCATCGACTCCGCTTCGAACCGATCCCCATCCGCTCGCGAATCGTCCACGATCGTCGTTCTCCAGTTGGCATTCACCGGGTCTCCGTCTATCTCGACAGCTCGTCCATCGCTGTTCGAGATGTCCTTCCAGTCTCTCGCTCTCTGGTTCTTCCTTTGCGACCACGTTTGCAGCGCGACGTGATAGACCGACCATCGGCCCCTTTGCTCGGTACACGAGTCTCACGCGTGAAAGAAACTGGTGACTGGTCGGTGGTACGTTTCAGTGGTTCTACGTTCCAGGTGGTGGCAGTTGGTTCGGAATGAACCGCGTTATCCCATAGATCCGTTTGTCGTGTTTCGTGAGACGATCCCACTCTGTTTAGACGGGTGTTTGATGATCCTTAGAGGTCCGGCTCTGGTGCTCGTTTAAGCAAGTTAATTCTGCAGCCGTCAGAGACGTATGTTCGGTACATTATTCCTGTGTATTCCTCCATGTGAGAGTACTCTACGTTTACCCCTCTTCTATACCAGGTCCACTGAATCATTTACGTGACACGATTGCCAAGAAACTTTGCCGAGACGGACAATCGCGAACGAAATAGAAGGAACGTCCAAAGTGTCGTGTTTTATCATCTACTCTCGATAAATATGTCTAAAAGAAGAACGGTCTGGATCGAATCGAGTTTGAAATACCTCCAGAACCAACTGAGAAAAATCCCAGCCCCCACGTAACGGATCGTCGAAAAAGTGTGCACGTGTTCGAAGAAAATTCACGCATGTGGATCGACTAGTACGTGGAGTAGTTTTCGAGTGATCGAGCCGATTGGATGATATTTTCGCGAGGTACGCAGGTCAGGGGGAATTAAGTGGCGAACGAACGTGCGACGAGGTGTTCGTTTCAGTTGGTCGACGAACGTCGCGAGCCACGGTTCACGAGGAGGAACGAGAGATGCAGTGTGTGTACGTGCGTGCTGGTGCGATTTGTTTACCCCGGGGCCAGTGTTGACGGGAAGTGGCGGTGTTTGTCACGTTTCCGGAAGTGAATGGGAGCGGGAGCAGGTCTCGTTTTCGACGACAGATTATCACGAATAAGAGGAACGGATACGGTGGACAGAGACGAGCCTCTCGAGGCTTTTCACCGGTAAGTCTGATGCTTCGAGACTTAATTACCGAGCAATCGACGTTTCGATGAAGGATCTTAATTCTTACGTCGTAAGAATTAGTCAAAAAATTTTTACTCCGGATATTTGGATTTTTGGGGAACTTTATGCCACGTCTAGTTTGGATTCCGTTCGCGCGATGATTTAGAGACGGTTTTAAGATTTTATTTTTTAATATTTGGGAAAAGAGTCTCTTCGAAGGTGAAATATTTTCAATGAACCTTTAACGCGTCGGAATATTTGATGGTATAATTTGTTACGATAATACCCAGTTAATAGAAACGAAAAATTAATCTCGCTTGCATTCGCGATGCTACGCACACGTGTGTATTTGCAAATAAATACGAGTTTTTAAAATCAATGCAATTTCTTGCTGCCCGAAATAGAGGAATAATACATTCCACGAATTATCTCGTTGTTATCGACGAGTGTTTGTCCGGTACAAAGATTTAATCGTAAAGATATAGATTTCACTTGAAATTTCATATCCGAAATTCCATCTTCCGTAATTAAATTACCGGATACGATGATTCCGATACGATGCACGAAAATTGTAATCGACTTTCGTAGATTGCAGTAGAATCGCGAGTAATTTGTATTTAAAAGTAACGATCACATTCCACCCGATAAATATTAAAATCCACCCTGTCCGCCATGTAGCGCATAGCTGCGTTTTAATCAATTTTAAATTAACTGCTGCAAATAATTTATACTAATTCTACGCGCACGATGTATTAACAATCATAATTAATATTATTAAAACGCTCATCCTTTTCCCCTTCAGCACGCGCGAATTAATCATTTACAGAGCTCGGGCGACACGATTTGCTTGATTCGCTTCAATTATTTAAAATTAGTCGTATCAAAACTCCGCCATGATGCAAACGAATATCTACGTCACTGCCAATTTATTCGATATTCAACAACGCGCATCGGCCAAACACTTCAAGTCTCTGCGAATTTTACGGTTTACAAACATATCGATGAATCCGCCATTATTTAAATACTAAATTTATCTGGCAAAGTGACATCCATTCCAATTTCAGTTTAGGACAACAGGGATGAAATACAAAATACACTCGGGCTATGAAATGGTAAAGCACTGAAATTCGTATAAAACGCTAATTGACCATTCAACGTTCGTTTCTGTAATTTCTCGTTTTTCGAATAATAACCGTACCTTCTCTTGTTTATTAAAGTATCGCATAATAACACGAGGATTAAACAACGCGTAAATTAAGTTCCCGATTAAATCTTTTTCGGGGAGGAACAACAGTTTAATTATTTCCATAAATTATTTATACTTTCGAGATAACGAAGTCGTAAAATGATTTACTCTTACGGTATTCGATTTATAAAAATCCGAGAAATTTTCAGGACATCGCGATGCATCGAAAATGCAATTTTTCCTTGCACTGCCGATTTTGTGTTTGTTTAACGACGGAATTTTCGCGAGTCGCGTGCATCGGGGAACGAAAACGGAAGAGCAATCTTGTTTACACGGATAGTCGTGTGCGCGAGCCGCTTCCAATATCGGCGAATACTTTTCCACTGTCTTCCAATTTTCCTCTCCATTTCCATTGGCCTCGGCCCGAAGTTTCTCGGACGCGCGAGATCGACTGGTTTTCGCGACTGATCCAAGTGCTCCTTACCGCGGCGACGATAAAGAAAAGTCATATCCCTCTATTATTCTTTCAACGTGGACGAGAAACACGGAGACATCGGGGACCGTATCGACGCTAATCGAACTCGAGCTTCTTCCCCGATTCGCAGAGGGTGACGTATCCGGGACAACGGACCCGATGCAAGTACATCACTGTCTTTCGAAGAAAATTGAATTCGTAGACGGGAAATGTTGCGTAACGACGCCATCTTTTATCTTTTTCCTCCGTTTCCCGATATTTCGTAACGGAGGACCGCGACTTGCACTTGTTGCATCGTGTCCACCCGGTTTTTGCCGCATCGTTTCTCTTCAGAAAAATTGTCAACTTTCTCTGGCTTTTTAAAAATTTAGTCAACACATTGCGTACCGCATAAAAATCTCTAAGGGTTCCTAATACGTCAGGGATCACACGTTTCAACGAGACAGTGTGTTGATATCTAAGGTCCATAATAGATGACGTACGAAAAACGAGAAAACTCGTGAGTGGTACGCAATGTGTTAATAAGTATTGGGTTATTACATCCAGAAAGTTCATGTCGACTTTTGGTAGATTGGTAGATGGGGTAAGGACAGATCTGAATATAGTAGAACGATTGAAAACAAATGACATGCATAAATATCGTAAAAGAAGGTACTTCAAGCATATCTGGAAAAAATTTGGAAACGATACGTTAATTTTTGTCAATTTTATACAACACCTTTGAATATGGAAGAAAACCATAGGCATTTAATACTTTTCTGTTTCCGGAAAGGCAAAAATGAAAGGGCGGAATTGTCAAGTTGCCTGAAAAATGGAGAAAGATTGAAGAACAAAATGGCACCTATATAATTTAATAAATGTGTACCGAAATTCAAATATCCTGCGTTTCGATTTTCCTTAAAAATCGGCATGAACTTTCTAGACAACCCAATATTAACCCTTTGCACTCGAAAAGCGACCCTCAGACGCCATTTGATAAAATTTGGAAGACCGATACTAATTAATATAACAAATTTAAGATAATGTAACAGTGTGCGAGGTATCGAAATCAATTAATTCTACGCGGTAATTATTATACGATTCTTTATTTACTGCTCAAAAAAGTATCGTCAGTTTTGTAGCAAAGAATCTTTGAATTTCTACTCTTCTCTAGCCAAAAAATCGTCGAGTGCGAAGGGTTAATAATAAAATTATACTGAACTCACTTAACAACTTTTACATAAGTGAAATTCCTATAAATTTTAAAAACTTGTAGAATTTTTAATTATTTAAATTGCTGTACTGTCTAAATAAAATTAGATACTTCTTCAATGGATATGTTTTTAGAATTAAATCTTACAATTAGTATAAGTGCTCGAAATTTACGACACGGTATCACGATGATACCTCGTCGTTCAGAAGATAAGAATGGACCTAGCCAGCGAGTCGTCTCTCCGATGTACAACTAGCCTATCAAACTGTTAGGCTAACCAGCAGATTCGGGATTCAACGCGAAAGCGAATTAAATTAGCGAAAACAGTTGATCATAATGAGAATCTCGAACTCCGAAAATAGCGTATCGCAATTAAAAGCTCGCAGCTGAATGTACACTTCGATAATTGGATTGGTCTTTGTTTGATGTACATATAATTGACTTTTCAGAATTTCCAACAATTTCGCGTGTAAAAGTTTTCGACACCGCCTTCCGAATATAATTTAACGCATTACCGGTGTTATTAGTTCCGTTAACTCTTATCAACGATATTATTATAACACCTCTCTGTTACCTGCTCCGTCTAGAATGTTTAGAACCATCCAGGAAAATATCCTTTAACCTTTTAATAGCACGCGATCGCTCTCCTCGGGGTAGTTTACAACGCGGCGATGCAGGAATTCGAGTCGACAATAGCGTGTGAATATAGAGAATAGAAAAGGGAAAAATAAAATAAAATAGAAAAAGCCATAAAAGCGAGAGCACAGCGAGAGACCACGTCAATTGACAAAAGCGGAATGTCGGTCAGTCCCTCCTTTGATCAGTACAGCGCCATCTTCCTCTACCGTCCGTTCTTAATTCGATTTTATTTTATTTATTCGTCCCCTTCGTTATTATTTTTATTACACCCTCGGACAAAATTTAGTAACAATTTAGCCATCAGAAATTATTTTTCCGGAATTAGAAGACGGAAACTTCAGGAACCCAACACACAACCCCATCGAGAAATCGTTAGGGTAACGAAGAAAATTTCGAAACTGATCGTAAAACTCAGGAAAAACGAACACACGGTTCCCTCTCCCCTCGATCTTCGTTAGCTCCCTCGTAATCTTTCTAATTACCGATTATAAATTCTAGCAATTGGTACTCGAACGTATGTAAAAGGCGAAAGTGCAAAACAAGGGACGAGGCTGGCCAGGTATTACAAGTCACGCGCAAAGTTTCTCGACGAGCAGAAAGTCGGTCGACCAATGTCGAATCGATCTGATCGGCCGATCGGAAAAACTGGCCGACCTGGCCTAACTTCGTTCGATCGCGACGCCCCTGAATACGAAGCCTCGCAACTCAATTTCCGCGGCTGCTTATCGATTGCGTGTATCCGCTCGCTCGCTTTTATCCTGCTTCTGGTCGCGTTTCTCGTCGCGTATGCTCTTTAGAATTATCACGGCTTAGAACAAGGGTGGTCTTAATGAATCCCGACGAGAAACGATCCCGCGTGTCTCGCGGATCGGTCGGATACGTCAAAATGGACGAGTTTCTATCATCGAAACGACCTGTTTCCTTCACTAACTCGGCTCCTCTGCTAACGGTAATTAGAAGGAATTTGCGTCCAAACAGAAGGAGCTTGGAAACAAATAAATTACAAAGTTATGAATACCGGGGAGGATAAATGGGGGGAATCAAAGCGAGAGAGGCAGGGAAAGGAGGGAAAGATTCATTCGTTATCAGATCCGTCGTTACATCCCTCTTATTCCGTCTGCTTCCGCTTCGCAAATTTATCTCGTTGTTGATAGCGGAGCATTACGATAAATTAAATTTTCTAGCGACGATTTTACGACAAATTCCCTTTGCTGAATGTACCAGTAGGAACCCAAGAATTTCTCCAATCCCTCACTTTTCGTATCTTCTCCCTTTAACGAAGATTATCCTGTTTGCATTGAACAATATTTCTTTAAATTCGCAATTATTTAAGCACATTTCGCCGAAATACTGGATATACAGAGAGGCTGAATAATTGGTCATTTTAGATTCAATCTGCAAAGACAGAAATAACGAACGTTTATTCAAATCTCCATATGTATCAAACTACCATCGAATCAGGAAGAAATAATGACTTTAAATACATCAAAGAGACCGTACTGTATACGAATGAAATAGTATAAAATTGTATAAAAAAAATAATGACTTTAAATACATCAAAGAGACCGTACTGTATACGAATGAAATAGTATAAAATTGTTAAGTCTGGTTGCCACCCCGAAAATACGCACATAGCACATGGTCAGACCTCTTTTGTACGAAGATTTTCTTAAGCGGTAAATAAGTATTATAGGATACCATTTTCAAGGAGATTGCGAGTCGGCTGTTGCCTACAAAAACAAATTATAAACCGACCGATATTTTCTAGAAGCAAATGGAAAAGTTATTCCAAATAACAGAATTAAGTTGCGGAGCCACTACGAGGAGGTGAAGCGTAGGTTAAGAAAAGCATAAAAGCATGGTCCTTGACGGCCAAAACAGGGTCCTTAGAAATCAATTGTGACCAGCACGAGCGTGAGTCGCTTGAAGATGGAAAGAGAGCTAAATTAGAGTGCGTCTTTGTGAGTTTTCGTTTCGTTATCTTGGTGTTCTTTTCCCAAGTTAAATCAATTTTCGGTGTCTCAAGACCAGTTTCCGCTATCCTACAGTATAAACAACACTTCCCAACAAGTATTGTTTGTAGCTTTAATATTAAAAGATATTTATATTAAATTCTACACAGATGGATGCCGAATATATCCGGCGTTCGTATCGAAAGGGTTAAACTTCCTGCCTCTAGATTTACCTTAGGAAACCGGACTCTTGTAAATGAGACACGTGGCACAATTTTTGTCGAATACAACAGCAATGACAGAACAATTATCGATATTAACCCCTTGCCCTATGATTTAAGTTTCAATTGCGCGTGTCACGATCAACAGCAAACTCAATCACACGTCGCGCCATTTTGTACTAATCTGGTAGAGGGTTCCTCTACTATCGGTCAAGGACCACTATATCACCCACCCAAAATTGTTCACAGGATAGTGAAATAATTGCAAGGGTGTAAAATGAATATCACTCACCAAATTCTCGTTCGAAGACTGTCGGAGTTCCGATGAGGTGTGGCACGATCAACGGCAAAATCGGTGACACGTCGCGCCATGCGTCCTAACCTCGTGAAGAATAACACGCAACTGAGGCAGGACACGGACGAAAACTGGCCATGAGCCTGAGCCGTGTTCTGTTTACATCAGGCTTCGTCTAGAAACTTCGTCTCTCACTGGTCACACTCGTGTTTGTATTTCGATTTCCTTACCACGAGCCTCGCATAATATTGCGTGCGAAGAGATTAACGAACTTCTGATAATGTTCCTCGACCAATAGCTACGTCTACTGTATTTCTCAATCTGCTCTAGCACTCGGTGAACAGATCGTGGACAATATTATGAGATCTTACTGCTATTAAAACGGATAACGATATGATATCGTGTATTAAGAGCTTCGAAGACAATTAGCAAAGCTACCTCGTTGTCGAAAAATTTATTAAACGATTATAGAAATTTTCCCTAAAATGAACTGGGTATCTGTCTTCGCCAACTGCCAGAACAACTACTTATTAGAAGTCTGTAAAGGGTAATGGTGACACGAAGGAAAACTGATCACGAGTCTGACGCGTGTTGTTCACGGTGGGCCCTGTCTATGAACCACGTCTCCCAGCCGTGATACTCGTGTTCGACCCGATTACCTTACCACGAGTCTCGCACGTTATTACAGGCGAACCCTATCACGGTCAAATGACTGGTGAACGAAAAATTAGTAGAATCTCAAAAAATTGTACGCGGAATTTTGCATAAGTTTTAAACACGATCACTTAGGCCACGGTAGGTTCAGTGTTAACCAGACTCACGACTCCGTTTGCGATACAAATTGTATGTTTAATACATAATCTCATCTTCCATGTCCCTTTTATTCTCTCCTTCTCACGCCAAAGTCTTCCTTTTATCACCAATTAATAAATATAACGAAACAACGGAAGATTCAACGAGGAGTAAAAATTTGCATCGACCAAATACACTTCCTCCTATCCTTCCACCCATTCCCGGCCTAATCCGACATTCAGCATGAGACGATTAACAACAAGAGACAATACAGCATCGTCCTCCATCCCCGAGGGAACGGGGCTGACGGATAATCTCGCTGACGAGATACAATTAAGAGAAAAGACGCACGGCGCGGTGACAAAGGAAGCGGAATTCTTCGGGCGTCGAAAAGGCCGGTCTCGAAGCGGGTTAAACGGCGACGTTTGCTCCGCGAGCGAGCAGCCACGTGGCGCATTCGGTTGACACGGAGCGGAGAAGAGCGCGCGGTATCAGGCCGGCTTAATTAGGGAACACTCGATCCCACGTGAAGCGCTTGACGTCTGTGCGACGATAATGAAAAGCTGACTGGCGGCACAGCTATCAGTGCTCTCGAGCCTCGCCGAGATCGCAGCTAGCTCGTGAGTCCCTGGATCGCCGGGAAATTGGCCGCGAACTTCACGCTGCAGCTCGTTGAACTTTCCCTTTGTCGATCGATCACACCTGCCAACCACCCTCGCATCCGATCTCCGCCTTTGGAAACAAGCTTTCCACGCTACCCCCATTTTCCCGCCAATTTTTCTACCAATTTTTCTGCAACTTTTTCCCCCAATTCTTCGACCACCGGAGACCCCAGGCTGGCGTGATGGATTTCGCGCGTTGATTAAGAGACGTCGAGTGATCGCGAGAATTTTCATCGCAGATGCACAAGGTTTTCGGCTGGATTTATCGGGTGTCGGATTTTTCGTTTCTTCGCTCCAGTTCGAGAGAGAGAGACTTAGCTTTCATCTTGCCCGTAGACAGAATTTTTTGCAAGTCTCAGGAGAGAGGAGGAATTACTTATTACGCGTTGCACTTTTCCAAATGGAATTGTAAAGTATGGATATATGTAGAAACGGGAACACGGGTATCGAAACGGAAGACGGCGAGAATGAACGGCTATCGGCTCAAGTGGATGTTTAGGTTTAGAATTACAGTGAAAGATGAATGAATTTTTAGAATGCACGTGATGGCTTTTGGGGATGTACTGTATGGGTGTCTAGTGTATCTGTGTGTATTTATGAATAGGTTATAAAAGATGAGCGAACGATGAAGAAAGGGTAGATTGTATCAAGAATCGATAAGAAGAACGGGACAGTGTCGGTCAGCTGCGGAATTAAGTAATTATAGATCAATTATTAGTTGTACTTTACTCTTAATTTATTTTATCTCATTCTAATATATATATTAAAATTTAATAACATCTCTTTTCCTTTTATCCCAATCACCTATATCCCTACATATACAATATATAGTTTAAAATGGAATTGAACGAAAAAAGTGGCTAATTAAACAGTGATATGTATGAAACTAAAAGACAACGAAAAATAACCATAAATATAACTATAAATATTCACGACTCACTCCTCTCACTCGAAGGGATTGTTCCTCGCTCTCCCGAATTTTTCTTAAAAACTACCCTTACTCTGGTCTCCGAAAATATTACAAACCTATCATTAGGTCTGTTTTTCGTCGCTTTCTCTTTTCAACCCCCTCTCCATTTAGGGTCCTTAAGCTAACGATACTACAGAATTGTATTAGGATCAGAGAACAAGAAACGATAAATTCTCCAAGAAAATTTTTGAAAACTCAGAAGTAGAATTACCAATGATACTTTGTTGAAATTTAAAAATTGGAATTATGAGATCGCTTACAGATGAAAGAAGTTTCTTCTTTCGACTCGAAAAATTAAAAATTATAATTGGCATGGCGAATGAAAATGATAAATTAAGAATTAGGGAATTTTTCTTGGTTTACCTGTTACTTACGATTGGATAAAGTGTTAAGGAAATATGGAATTTGCACAACAATGGCCGAGCAAATAATGGCTACACGAATAGGTTCTAGAATTGAATTGCCAGAACAGGAATTGAACGTGGAAGATCGTTAAATAACAGTATCGCCCCAATATTAACAAGACTTAAATTCAACACGTCCGGTTCATAAATTTTTGGACAAGGTTGAAAATTTAATTGGACACCGGGTGAATCGAGTGTCGCATACTTACGCGT
Organism: Eufriesea mexicana; assembly: GCF_001483705.2. Taxonomy (NCBI): domain Eukaryota; kingdom Metazoa; phylum Arthropoda; class Insecta; order Hymenoptera; family Apidae; genus Eufriesea; species Eufriesea mexicana. The sequence goes on from NW_016910608.1 coordinate 92,138, forward strand.
GCACAATTGTCCCGCGCTTTATATATTCACACGCTTGATCCATGCATACGTTATAACGATTAAACGGAGAATAATAAACCGTAGATACGTGATCTAATTACCATAATTGTCGATCCGATTATACCGAATAAAGATTTATTGTGTACGAATTAGTCCCTTTGCGAGAGGCAATGCAAGTTAGCGAATTAATTATATAGACAAACACGGTCCGCCATTGTTTTTCGTTAAAACGTGTCAATTTTGTTTGAATCGCATTTATACTCGACCGATATACACACCGTCATCCCCTGTTCGATTTGACAATAATTTCGATTTTAATAGCAAGAATTAATTATCGAAAGAAATATTCCAACAAATTGGTCCGTTCGATGAAATATAATTTGCAAAATATCCAATACAGCACTGATTGCTTCAATCCAAACGAAAATTTGCGATTTCGCTTCCATTTAAAAGAAACCCAATTTTAAATAATACCTTCAACTGTATCGGTAATAAAAATCGTAAATGTTCCAAGATATTTCACCCCATTATTATGCAAATGACCCTAGCCACAGAAATACAGAAAGAATTTCCAAATTCTCCATCACGATGACGTCGAAAAGTTTTTATAAATTCTGTTACATGATATGAAAGATTGTTCTAATCCAAACAAAAATTTTCGATTTCGCTTCCATTTAAAAGAAACCTATTTTAAAATTCTTTTAAAATATTTAAAATTAGAAAACCTATATTTTTAAATAATACCTTCAATTGTATGGATAATAAAAATCGCAAAAATTCCAAGATATTTCACCCCATTATTATGCAAATGACCCTAGCCACAGAAATACATGAAGAATTTCCAAACTCTGCATCACGACGACACCGAACAATTTTTATAAATTCTATTACAGCTATGAAAGTCCGAAAACACGCGAGATCACCCAATTCACAGTACTTTGAAATTAATTTTCCCCGATACCCTGAACAAAATATCCGTCAGGCTCCGCCGATGAAGAATTTCCAAACTCTGCATCACGACGACACCGAACAATTTTTATAAATTCTATTACAACTATGAAAGTCCGAAAACACGCGAGATCACCCAATTCACAATACTTTGAAATTAATTTTCCCCGATACCCTGAACAAAATATCCGTCAGGCTCCGCCGCAATACCCGAACGCAGAAGTCCCAAGAATCCCAATTTACCCGGCATCCGGTCGTCTTCACCCTTCTTCGGGTGAAAAAATTCCACAAATCTCCAACCACCGTCGAACCTCCCTCAAAAGACCAGGCAACACCCCATTTACTCGACGGAATCACAGAACTCGTTTCCACCCCTCTGTATCCGTGAAACGTCTCGGTGAAATTCAGCCGGTGTCGCCCGGGGGTGGAAAAACCGGTGCATCCCTTGTATCCGGTCTTGTTTCCCGTGCGATCAAAATGGATCCCGACGTGGAAAAACGGCGCCGAGACGCACGATCCATTCGTAGAGGGAAACATCAGGTGCGAGGTTTATGCGAGATAATTTCCACGGGGGTTGGTTATCTGTCAGTGTCGAGTGTCGGGAAGGAAGCTGTAATAGACGCCGGTTCGACGTGGAATTCGTCCTTTGGAAGAAAGGAAAATCGTTAGACTATCGAGAGAATCGTTGGCCATGATTTAACAGTTTATTCGACATTCTTGGAGTTCGATTCCTTTCGAGGGTCGTGATCGAATTATTCTCCACTGCTGATCTCCATGTTCTACGCTTCTTTCCTTACTTAACACTAGAACTACCAAGCCAGTCAAATTGACTGGTCCCAGAATTTTCCTTTCCGCAATCACCGAACACGTACACCTGCTTTAAGAATAAAATTGGCATCAACTCGTATTAAGAAAGAACTGTAATCAATATATTCACTCGTATTCATCGTACCTCTGAAATCACTATAATCTGTACACGTTATAGTTAGGTACCCATTAAAGAACAGTAGTTCTAATACTAATCGCGTCCTCGAAAAATACTATACACTGTCTTCAGTCCGATTCCTTTCACGTGAAATTAATTAAAATTGTGTATAGAATTGTATAAAAATATAAAATTCCTCCAGATTGAATTTCCTCCTCCGCGAGAAATAATTATACAAAAAGCCACCCCTTTAGAGCTTCAACACACGATTAATTTTCCGATATAAAATTTACAAATCGCGAAATAGATTGTCTCAAAATTCGGATTTCTTTATTTCCTCCCATATTTCGGTGTTTTGAAATATTTCGACCACTGAATTTTCACGTTATCGGAACAGCGTCATTGCGTTATTAAAACGTTCGGAACGCAAACGACGCGTTCGCCATATTCAAACGACCCCCAGTCTGCCTTTTTCCCCTGGCGAGCTGCTTTGGTCAACGTTCGACAAAGGGCGAGAAAAATGGGGATTACAAATTGCAGCGATCTCTGACGATGGGTTCGCCGCGTTCCCAGAAATGGAAGGGAAATTGATTTTTTATCGTTGAGTGAATAAACGCGTTTCCACGGAATACTGGTGTTGTCGGTTTTGCGAAATAGAGAATAGGTATTGTTGCCTTTTTTCCCGGGGAACGGAGGGAGGGTTGCAGGGGCGAGGCGCGGCAGAGGAAATTGCGTTAGGGGATATTTTAGAGCCTCCGAGGCTATTAAAGCTAGATCTATCGCGACGAAATATTTACTGGCTTCTATTTTCGACTTAATTCGAAATCCGTGCTCCTTTTTCACTCGATGCCTTGCCTCGTACCAGCTACGCGTCGATCCTGCTTCTCTAGCCCGTCGTTTTTCGTTCAAATGCGAAAACAGGTAACCGAGTAATTAAATAATTTACCTGGAAACTGGTTAAACCGCTTAATTCGTCGATTTTAGTTCGACTTTTTGCATTTTCGTTCGGCGAACGCAGGGGAAATGAATCGAAGAGTTGGTTGATTTTCTCTTTGCACGGTCGCCATATTTTTTCACAGGCATTTCCGAAGATTTGACAGCTTTGTCAAACGTGACTGCATTTTTCGTTCTACTTAGGTTAACTTCGTTCCCCGATTTTTTCTGCAGAAGCTGCGTGCCGAGCTGAATAAAAGAGCGGTGACAAAAAGGGAAATACTGCGGGAAAATAAAACGCGGAAAATCGAACACTCCCGGAAGAAAATGCACGGATTCTCGGTAGAGGAATTAAAGAGCCGGTAAATAATAAGGAAATCTGCAGCTGGACGCGTGCGACCTAGAAAATCCTCGGCTGGAAACGCAAAATCCAGGGGGGTGAATTTTTCACACCGCGAATAAAGGAGGAGGAAAAATTCGAGGAAAAATTTCGGGCCTGAAATGAAGCCCTCCGTAATCGTAAAAGACGAGTTAAATCGTGCTTTTCGAGTGGGCTTAATCCACGAAGGAAAATCCTGTCGCGCGATAAATATCGCCTGGACAGCTCGGAATCGACGTCTAGGCAGGGTGGCCCTTGGCCGCTCGTTAAGCCGGCTTTTTCTATTTTACCCCAAGTTTTTCGTGGTCCCAATTAAGGGCGCGGTTACGCGCGATGGCCACGCTTAATCTCGCGTTTCTTCGACGAGAGGAAGCCAAGGGGAAACGCTTGGAAGGACACGTTTAACAGCGGGGACTTCAGCCGCGAGCGGGATTTCGCTGGATTAACAACGTGTCTCGGTTTCAGGCTCCAGTGTTACCTTACCGAGCGTATAAGGGCGTGTAAGGGCGTGTAAGAGCCGGACCATTGTCCCTCGACAAGAATATTTTTGGTGGAACACGTGGGCGGAGTTGAGGGGCGGATACCAGCTTTTGTTTGGGCCCTTCACGGAATTTTTCGAATTTTTCCGTCGAACTTTCTTTGCAGCTTTTTGTTCACCCAAGTAGGGGAAAAGAGCAGTGTCCTGGTTTTAACGGAGCTTGTTCAGCAGTGGATATTATGGGGGCAAGATTTAATCTTTTAAACAGGGACGAAGATGTCACTGGAAAAATTTTAGGACGTCGAATTTGTGGAAAATTTTTAAATCTTTGTTCACTGTTTGAGAATTTTCAATAATAATGCTTCGTTATAACTGAAATTCAATATTGTTACGAGATCATATCCACTCGGTATTCGGCCAAGAAGAGCGGATCGTAATTTCAGTGCAGAACGATCCAGTACCTCGCAGAATGTTCGGTTTAAATAACAATTGGCTGTTGGTACTATAACTATAATAGGTACTATAAAAGTAGGTACTATAACTATAAAAGGAACGCCTTCCATCGAAGTTCAGAGAGCGCTGTCAACCTTTTCAGTAAAGAAAATCTATTCTGACGTTTTAGAATTCTCCGGCAAACCAGCGATCGAACTTGAAGAATAAGAACGACACTCGCGATTTGTAAAAATATTATAAATGGCAGGCAAAATTTTTCTCCTGTCCCTTGGAAAGTCAGTGCAATCGACGAGGGTGGCTATAACGCGAACCGTTCATTTGTTTATTTACCGTGTAATGTAACGGATAATTGTATAATATAATGGAAAATTGAATTTCGAGATACCTTTATCCCCGAATCTCTCGAATTCTGTCCCCGGAATAGGAAACTTGGCAAGCCCTGTAGCTTCGAACATCGCGACTCTAAATTTCGTAATCATAACGCAAACCTGAACCATATAATTTTCGGCTGGGACTGTAAACTCGGTAACTCTTAACCCTATAACCCTAAACTCGATAACTCTTAACCCCATAACCCTAAACTCTGTATCCCCGAATTCTACAACCTTTGAACTTCTAAACTCCCTTGTCCGGAACTCGGAAGTTTCTGGACCCGACGAATGCAAAATGCCATAACGTATAATGCGTAAAATTAATTGCGACTATTTTAACGATCGCTTCGTCTTTTTATCCAGCAATTTTATATTGCAATTTTTTCTAAAAATTCAAAAGAATTATTGCGATAAAATAAAAAATTGCGAAAGACCTTGGAAGAGAGCAGAGTATCCACTCTAGGCTGTCACGTTCGTGGCAAAAAGCCATATACAGTCGGAGAACGCATTCTTCCGATGGAAAGAAAGGGGCGAAAGAACGAAGGGGGCGGAAAAAGATGTCGGAGAAAAAATTGTTGCAGCGACCTCTCGCGTTGCTTGACATATCGCGTTAACGGAATTCGCGTTCGTTCGACGACGTTTGCTCTGGGCAAACAAAAAAGTTCCTCTACTTCAGTGCAGCAGTGGCTCACGGAGTTCCGAAAGTATGTTATAATGACAACTTATGGTTGCGTGCTGCAATATTCAGGCCGCAATTTCTGTAAGAGCACCGGCACACGATATCGCGTTACTTCGTGCCCGCGATCGCGTCGGCTCATGCTGCCTGATGGTGTTTCATTATCGAGTTTCAGATAGAGTGATATTTCAAGGATATTATGACCATAAATTAAGACTTGTTCGCCTCATAGTTCGAAATTTTCGCGATACTTTCGTGGCCCCGACGTTGAGAAAACCGTCTTCTAAATCAAAAGACTGAACGTCTCATATTTCGTGTATTGAAAATTATGAGAAAAAGAAAAAAAAAAAGGAAAAATAAATAGAATAGGATTATAGGATGTAAATTAATAATTTTTCCTTTTCTTTCGACATATTCGAATAGTCGTAACTTTGAACAAAAGAAATTGACAATGTACAGTACGTTCTAAGATAATTCAAAATGGCTAATAATAAAATAATAATATAAAATTCTGTATTGTGTACTGAAAATTATGAAGAAAAAGAAAAAAAAGAATAGGATTATACGATATAAATTAATAACATTTTCCCTTTTCTTTCGACATATTGGAATAGCTGTAACTTTAACCCAAAGAAATCCACAATATACATTACGTTCTACGATACTTCAAAATGGCGAATAATAAAATAATAAAATAAAATTCTATATTGTGTATTGAAAATTATGAAGAAGAAAAAAAAGAATAGGATTATACGATGTAAATTAATAACTTTTCCTCTTCTTTCGACATAGCTGTAACTTTGAACAAAAGAAATTCACAATACACATTACGTTCTATGATAATTCAAAATAGCGAAAAATAAAATAATAAAATAAAATTCTACAATAATTTAAAATGCCAATACCACTATTAGGGATACCACAGCAACCATTTTGAAAGAAATTAAAACACATCCTACCAAGCTTCGCTATGACAGTATCATATTTAATATATCCTTCGTTACTATCCCAAAAACCTAAATCTTTCTCCATTCGAGCTTCGTAAATTACCAAGAATCACGGGAAGGTGAAAAATAAAACTAAAAATGAGAAATACCCATAAAATTACAATTCTCGCAAAGGCAAAAAACTTTTAATTACCCATCACGCATGGAGGCCGAACTCACGCACAATTAGGCCACCGGTTGAAATCTAGAGCACTGGGAGGGTTCTTTGAAAAATTTCCCTCTCCCCTTTAATCGCCCCGTGAGCTAATATTCAGTGCTCATAGTGGCTTATCCCGAAAAAATATATTTACCTATCTGCGTGATCGTAAATCATCGAAGTGATCGGGGAGCCAGAAAATTCGCTGGTATTAAAAGTTGCGCCTTAATTTACCAGCCCTGCCAGCGATTCGATGTTCCAGAGTAGGGGTTGACGGTAATAACAGTGAAATTTTCGACCGCAGCAGTTGCATTTCGGTGAAGTTACCGGTGGTAATTACGGCTAATTCCGGACCGTGATAACGTCCCAGCGTAGTAGAATTACAGGTTTTTCCAATTTCACAGAGACCCGATTGAATTTTTACGCGTATTCTTCGTCATGTTACATCAAGGGTATCCATTACTAAAAATATCGAACCAATCCCATCCACGGATTTTAGACATTTTATTTTTGCAGTCACGCGAAATATGAAATGGCTTTTAACAAAATTAACGTTCGCGTTTCAAAGCGTCCGCTAAAGCATTCGAGTTTGATACGTGTAAAATGAAAATAGGAAATGCATTGTGTCGTTCGAAAAAATTCTCACCGAAATCTCTGTAGCCCAATTTACTCGTATAATCGATGTCTAACATAGTGTCTAACACAGACAACCAAATTCTCCTGTTCGTAACGAGTACTCTGTTACCTTTGAGACACGCGCAAACGTCGAAAAGTTTGGTCGTAATAATTAAATAGCGGAGTGAAATGGCACGAAAGAAACACGCGACCATCGAGTTCTGTATGTGACAAGTACCGTTCTTCCCAGTGAGACACACGCAAGCATCGAGGAGCTCGGCGGTAATAATAAATTAGCGGAATGAAATGGGAGGAAAGAAACGCAGGGATATTAATCCGCCGTGAAGGGTAGCTGGAAGTAACCGTGGAAGGTGTCCACGGGAAAGGTGAAGACACCTTCCGGGGCGCGTAAAATCCTTGGCAGCGAGTTACGAAGATAGCATCGGCGAGGAGAATATAATTGAACGCCGGTGCAAAGGGGTTTCGCGTTTGCAAAGGGACGACGAGGCAGGGCGACGGGGATGACAGGGGACGGACGGAGGGCTGAGCCTTTTAAAAGGGGCACGAAAACGATGTCTCGTTGCTCTCGAAAAAGCCGAGCGAGTGGCAACCTCGACGACGACGATAATGATTTATTAATAAGGCCGGGATGGCCGGGACAAGTATAAGATCTCAAAGGGAGAAAAAAGCCTGTCTCCTACCCCGTCTCACTCTTTCTCTCCCTTCTCGAGGGGCAAAGTTGTCTTTGTGCCCGGTCGCTGGCACGTTTCCTTCCTTTTTGCCGCGACGACACGGCGCACTAGGTCGACGGAACAGGATGGCGAGGAGATGAAAGAGGACGAGGAACGCCCCGGGCCTTCTGATTCCCTGCTGCACCCCCGACAGACGTCTTACACGCCCCCGTCCACGGTTAACTTCATATTTGTTGACGGCACGGACGGATAATGCGAATAGTCTGCAACCCGAGACCCAACCCTTTGGGGATACTTGCCGAGACGAGTGCAGTTTTTACCGATTCTTGATTGTGTTCCTCGGACACGTTCCGCTGAATTGGTCTTGGCATCTGACAATTTTATTCCCTGCTTCTCCGCTGCTTCGTTCCTTCGATCGTTTATTTTTTAAATTACGGATTAAGCGTTTAGGAAAATTTTTGTCCCTTATACGAGGATAGTTAATCGAGCTCTTGAGACAAGGTCGGGTGAATCGATGGTCTCTTAACGAAAATATCGCAGGTTCTACCGACCCTTGGCTAAAAACGTGTAGCTTTTAATAACCGCTCGAGAGTTGGCATTTCGAAATATGGGCATCGATTAGAGCCGGCTAAATATTGTGCCTCTTAAAGCGGCTGAAGTCGTTGTATTTTAAAAGTAGAATAAGAGCACGTAGGCCGAGACACTTCTTGCACACGAGGGACTAATTATTAACCAGATCAGTACAGCTTTTAGAGATCCTCGACGCGGAGCGCGCAATTTTTAGTAATTCTTGACTTACTTTTTGAGATCATGTTACACGGTGATTGTTTCGCGATAAGTGGATTCTCAAGGTATTATCGACCAATCAAAATTGCACGCCCTTCCATCCAGCTAAATTTCTGTCGAAATTTATCCTCCAAGTACTTCTGTATCGATGTAACGAGTTAGGAAATACGACTTCAACCCTTGAACGATTTTATGCTTCTATTTAAATGAAGACGATTAATCTAAAATTACACTTTTGACATAAATTGCACGCTCCGTGTCGCGTGTCTTGGCAACTATCGATCATCGAAAGCCGAATTTTCTGCTTCGCCACGTGCTTAAATTTAATTATTTAAGCTCTGACGTCGGCCGGAGGAGCTACATTGCTCGTTAGACTAATTATTTAGGAGTCGAAGAGAATGAATTTCTCATCACTCCTCTGTACCAATAATAACAATCCAAAACTATCAAGACTTCCTCCAAATTTTGTTAAATAAAACTGAACATCTTTAATATCATTAATTGGAGGACCCAATTTAAAATATTTATTTACACGAATTTATTTTCGTTAATACTGCTTCGATTCATTAAATAAAATATTTTCAAAGATCCTCAATAAACAATAAAATATAAACTAACAATAAGTCCAATTTTGTTCACCCCCTTCTTAATCGTAATATTATTCCTCCTCCACCCTTTGTCCCCAGGAATTAATGATACTTGTCCAAAGTCAAAGGGCCCTTTTCCAACCTCTACACTCCTGAACAAAGGAAAATAAGAAATAAACAGTCACGCTTAATCGCATTCAACAGAAATTACTTTTCACCACCCCTTTTTCAAACCAACTGTCCCCCAACACCGTCACCCCAAACTTTCCCCCAACAACCCAATAAAAGAACCCGAAAACTTCCAAGAAGGGGAAAGAAAAACAAGGAAAAATCTGGATGGAGCCTCAGGGAAAGCATTTCTGACCACACTTTCGACAATCATAATTATCCCTCTATTCAGCCCTTTGTTCCCGCGCGTTCAACGCAGAAACACCATTTAATTCGAGAGGAACGGTGGCGCGCTGGCGTGCACGGTGTTTACGACGAAAAAGGGGACTGAATCGGGGTAATTAAAAGCGAAGTGCCGCGAGTCAATTAGTTGTGAAAAACGAGGCTGCCTCGACGAGGGGGAGAGAGAGAGACCAGCAGCATCTAACGTGTGCCTCTTTATTAAAAGTCTTTGTTGTCTCGAAGCGTAATGGCACGTCGACCAACCTGTCCACTGCCTTTAAATTTCGATGTGTATCGCGAGGACGGGAAAATTCGCGTTGGAAACGCTGCCTAATATTTCAACGCGCGATGTATCAGCTACAAACACGTCGCGAGTATCAAACGTTAACAATGACCTTTCGGTTTCGTCACTGTCGAAAACCTGCATGATGGTTCTTTGTGCAATTAAGGTGGTTCGTTAAAGCAATCACTAGGAATCAGTCAGTTTTTGATGGTCAAATTGTCAGATGTAAAATGGGCGCTAACGAATGGGTGCGAAAGGGGTGTGCAGAGGGATGCTGTCAAAATTGTTGGACTGTAAAATGGGGTTATTTCGAAGATTTTTGTTGAAGTACTTGGAAGAGACTTTGGATAGAGTGAATTTGAGAAGTTCTATGAAAGAAGGGTGTTTCTCGAGATATCGTTACCCCATTATCCTATTCCACAGTATACTCTTTATAACTATAGTTTTATTCCTATTTTATTATCTGAAATCCCGTGCCGCGAAGAGTTAATAATTCCAAACTCACAATCGGTTAGGAGATATGACAAATTTTTCCAAATTCTTCGAAAATTGACAAAATACAACGGTGATGCTAAGGGATCTGGGACTGTGCCCCATTTGAAGGCTGGTGGCTGAGCTATCCTATGTTCCACTCAACGAGAGAACACAGAAAGGCGAGAAACCTCGGTCACCCATAATTCCCTCTGACGAGTGTGTGAATGGTGATCGTCACAATCAAAAAGATGCCAAAAGTCGACGATTTTAAATATCTTGGGCCAATATTTTGTAGATAGGTCGCCTGTCCTAGGAACAAATGCTATCTTCATTAATTGTTCACCTGACATCGCCCAAAGCATTAAATTAATTTATTCTTCCACTATATATAAGTACATTCGGCAATAAACAGATTTTACAAGTACCCTTAACCCCTTGACTATTGTGGGCGCCTATGGGCGATTAAGAATTTTGCGTTTGGGACACGGAGGACGCCTATAGGCGCATGGAAATTTTGCGTTTGTGATACGGAGGGCGCCTATGGACGCTTAGAAATTTTACGTTTGCGACCCGAAAAGCGCCTATGAGCGCTTAGAAATTTTCACGTTTGTGACACGAGGGGCACCTATGGGCGCTTAGAAATTTTGCGTTTGTGACACGGAGCATAGGCGCTTGGAAATTTTGCATTTGTGACACGAAGGGCGTCCATAGGTGCTTAGAAATTTTGCGTTTGTGACGCGAAGGGCGTTCATAGGTGCTTGGAAATTTTTCGTTTGTGACACGAAAGGCGTCCATAGGTGCTTAGAAATTTTGCGTTTGTGACACTGAGGGCGCCCATAGGCGCTTTGAAATTTTACGTTTGTGACACGGGGCATAGGCGCTTGGAAATTCTGCGTTTGTGACGCGAAGGGCGTTCATAGGTGCTTGGAAATTTTGCGTTTGTGACGCGAAGGGCGTTCATAGGTGCTTGGAAATTTTGCGTTTGTGACGCGAAGGGCGTTCATAGGTGCTTGGAAATTTTGCGTTTGTGACGCGAAGGGCGTTCATAGGTGCTTGGAAATTTTGCGTTTGTGACGCGAAGGGCGTCCATAAGTGCTTAGAAATTTTGAGTTTGTGACACGGAGCATAGGCGCTTGGAAATTTTGCGTTTGTGACACGAAAGGCGTCTATAAGTGCTCGGCATAGTTTAGCTTTCTAACACGGAGGGCGCTTGTTTCACAAAAATGGCGCACATCGTATCTCAATTCCTGTCGTATGGTATAGTCGCTACGTATCAAAGTCTGCCGTAGTCAAGGGATTAAGAATGATAAAACCGATTCGAAAAATCCAATTTTTATCATCAACCTTCTCACAAAAGAATACCTCTACCACCTAGTCTCGTATTTTCGACATCCGATTTCCCCTTACCTCATCCATGATCAATCCAAAGCGAGGAACGAAGCAACGAAAGCAGCTGAAAAAGTGGAAGCGTTTCGATTTTGATAGCGTTTCTCCGACCACACGTCTCGAAACGACTAACAGCTTTTCGTAGGTCTGCTGCTGGTGTTTGCGAGATCCGCGGAAGTTGCTACTCGCGAGATGGCACCGAGGGGACATTGTTCTCAGAGAGTGACAAAGTCCAAGACTTCGTCTCATTCCAAAGCCATCTTACACGTCGAGTCGATCTCGCTGCGAATTTTACGACCGCGATCGATCCCAACTGGAACGAGATTGGAGACACGGAACAGGGACCAGGGGAAATTTCCCGAAATTCGATCACTCTCAGCAGCCGAAAACAACCACAGACAGTTAAACGCATGCGCTATACTCGTGAGCCGAGACGATCTTTCGTCTGTTGAAAATTGTTCCAAGATAAATAAAAATGGCGAACGAAAAACCAAATTAAAAATTTTACACGAAACTATTTCGCCATGATGATAGTAATACAGGGATACATCTTGATCACCTTTTACGATATTTTTCACTTACTACTTTCGTAATACGTTACGTAAAATCGCATAGCATGTTGCGTAAGGACCTCCTAAGTAAGATTTAGCCTCGAAACTGTGTTACGCAAGAATTACCCGCGTGCGGAATTTATGAAACACGGAAACCATTCTCCATTATCGAAGTTCTTAATACGAGTTATGCGATTTTCCAAAAATGGACGTCTGAAATATCACCGACTGTGAGGCGAAGTACACCAAGCACTCCATAAATCCATTTACCCTTTTCCAAAATAAAAATATTCTTTCTTCCAAAGGGAAACGTATAATTAATCGACGATCGAGAAAACATTCGATTCTCGACTTAAAAATTGGAAAAATAAAGAGGGGGAGGGAGAGAGGGAAAATTTGGCGAAAAAAGGAAGAAACCGTGGCTAGGGATATGCAGTTAGGATAATGAAGACTACTTTAATATGCGGTCAGGAAAATATGCGAGGAGTGGGAGGTCACGGCGAATAAAGAGCGGTGTTTCTTGAACAAACGGAAATTAATTAGCAAAAATACACGGAGAGTTCGCGCTGCGGGCAGGAATATGAAATGAACGGAGCTGCGGGACGACGATAACGTCGGGCTGGTCGGTGCGCAATTAAATCATATGCATGAAAATAAATTTAACGATTCGTATTACGCTCGACGCGCGGTTAAACGCATCGGCGAAGGAAAAAGACGAATTTCGGCGTGGAACCGGAATGAATTGATGGAGAAAAAATGATATATTCCCTTAACGATTCTATTCAGCGAAATCATCATCCTCCCCGCTGTTATTTATCGCGGATTAATTAAACTTACGCCCGTTTCCAATGGGAACGTAATTTTCGTTTGTTAGTCATTCAAGGCGGTAAGAAGTTTTAATAGTTGACCTGTGGTAGCCACAATGGTGTAGTGATTATAATAGCGCAGCGGTCGATCAAGTAATAATAGCATGGTAGTTAACTAAGTTATAATAGTTGTAATAGAGCGATAATTATATTCGATTCTGGCAACGGCGACGCGAGCCTGCGATCTGATGTAAGGAAGACAATGTTATAGTTAACGAGCGAAATTCCTCCAACGTAAATACCGTTTAGAAATAATTCCAAGGATATTTTACACTTGCAATAAATATTCCTGGAAAATTCTACTGCATATTTCAACGATAATAATAAAATAAATAAATAAATAAACAAAGAGGAAAAATAACTAAAAAATACCGAAAAATGTTTTCCAATTTTTCGTTTAACCCTTTGACTGCCACGTCGAAATCATTTGTTTTGTTCAGGACGCCATGGGGTGTACCCCGAGATTTGTTTTAATATTTTCTCGATCGACGTTCTAATAAAAATTTGTAATTGTTCAATGGGGCACTTTTTATTTCAAAGTATCTTTTAATTTGCGCTAATTAAAATGCACTAATTGTCAATTTTCATTCAATTTTTACAATTCACCAATGACCATCGAGGAACCGCAGAAGAAACCATGGCTGGTCAAATATGACCAATATGGCAGTCAAAGTATTAACCCTTTGCACTCGATGACTTTTGGCTAGAGAAGAGTAGAAATTCAGAGATTCTTTACTAAAAAGCTGACGATACTTTTTTGAGCAGTAAATAAAGAATTGTATAATAATAGAATTGTAGAATTATTTGATTTCGATACCTCGCGTGCTATTACATTGCATTAAATTTGATACATAAATTAATATCGATCTTCCAAATTTTATGAAATGGTGACTGAAGCACACCTCTCGAGTGCAAAGGGTTAATCCTATTCGCTTCCCCAGATGACAAGTTCGATAGATAAAATTGTAGATAAAAGAATTAATCCAGATAACGATGCGTAAATATCGTTAGAGGAACCCGAATGTTCTAGCCGGTGTCGGAAAATAATTAAAAATTAATATTTCGTTAGGGATAAAGTGGAGGTAGTCCAGGCGATTTTGTTGGTCGAGGGAGCTGCACGAGGCTGGGATAAGTGTGATTAATTTATGGCTCGGATCGCGAGATCAAGCGGCGGAAATATCGACACGCGTTACCGGTGAAAAGCACGCGAGAGTATGTCATGCAAGACACGGACCCCTATTACGCGTCTAGGATGGGTCCGTGTGACACCCGGTAATTCGAGTGTCCATTCTCTGTGAAATCCCTACCGCATTTTCCGGGATATCAAGCGGAAATGAGCTTATAATACCGACTGATCACTTTTTTCCGTCCCTGGGGAAAATTCGATCCCCTATTTTGAAACAGTCGCTTCGTTATGGTGTCAGAAACTATTTAACATATTTCCCTCAGTTAGAGCCTTTATCTCGAAGCCCAGTGTTTCCCAAAGAAAATCAATTTTATTCCTCATTTTATCATTCGGGACACGCATTTCTAATTTAAAAAGGTTCTTAAATTTTTTCCAAATATTGGTATTTTAATTCTACGTTACTTAAAAATTTTTTCTCGAACCGTAGAATTTTCTGAAAGAATGATCCGATTTTGTTAATATTTCGGTATCAAATATTAAGGATATTTGTTTCCAAATAAAAATTTAAAAACCGAAGTGTTACTCGAATTTTGAATATCCTGGTGGATTAATTTATATAAATTGCGAGTGAACAAAATCTAACAAAATCATCCCGATTTTTGCCACATATTACGACATTGAATAAAAATAAAATATTGCTCGATTATTTCGAGAGATTACACGCAGTAATATTGCGGAAAAGTGATATTAATCGCGACAAATTCAAGGCAAACGGGGTAATCATTTCGAATTGTGTTCGATAATTCATCGGCTAATTCAACTCGATCCCTCGTGCTTGCCATGCAACGAAGAGCAAGTACTTTTCAGTATTCCACTTCTAATCAACAACGTGTACGGTATCAGAGGTGAAAAAGCGGCGAAAGCGTTCGGTAGAAGTAGAACAATCGATTGGTTTCTGCTGATACCGCAAATTGAGTTCATCTACCGCTACTTCCGGATCGTTTTCCACAAGGGAAACGCTCGAATTACAATGTTCTCGCGATCCACGGTCGCAGCAATAACTTCTGCGAAAGTTACGTTTCACTCGATTTCCGCCGGCATTGTTCGAATGTTTGTTTCGCGATGCTCGTCGAGTTATCTTCGACGCTCTCGACAAATGCGTCCCAGACATGCCCCTCTTTTCTCATAAAAATTCACGCGAATCCTCTGAAATAACAGTGGGGTACGAAGAATGTCGAAACAATTCCAAAGAAATTTATCGATACCAATTCAATTAACTAAAATATCGTTGAAATATAATAATTCTGCGTTTTGGAGGATTTAATGCCTACGTAATTAATAATTAAATCTCAATTTCATGGAGTGTTCAATACAGGGTGATTAACTGTAATAAAAGAAGCAACCCTCTATCTGGCACCACATTTCTCATTTTCTTATCCAATGTGCATAAAAATTCAATAATTTTTCTATTTCCTGAATTTATTGGCAGAAAACCAAGCTTCCTATAAAATATTTGATCACACATTCTAAATCACTTTACCGTTCTATAAATTCTTGATCACGTCAGGGAAATATTCTTTATAATCGAATTTAATTAACCACTTCTGTTGCCACCCCGTCGTCAGCATCTGCTAAAATGTGCACGATATTCATCTAAAAAAGGAGACAAGAGGTTGACGAGTGAACCCTAGCGACAGCGGGGAAAAGATAGCCGAAAGCAGGTAGGATAACAGCGAGCTAGGTCGGGAGCAGCTGATCCTCACCGAGAGCAGCTACTCGGTGAGGGCAATTAGCATAATAAACGAAGCCGCGGATAAAAGCGGGCCGTGGCCAACGACGCGGTCGGTCTCGTGATTAGGACAACAAAGGGAGTCGGGGGCGGCTTATCTACCGGGCGAAACGTCAATTAACGCCGAGTCAGTGGGGGTTGGGAGAGTGGACCGACGATGGAGGAACTGGTTTCCGTGCCAGGAAGCTTCGAACTCCCGCCACGTTCCGCTTTTTTACAGCCGTTCGTTAGCCTCTGGCTGCCTGAACTCGCGTCGAGGGCCGAAGCCACCCCTTTCCCACTTCTTTCCCTCCCTCGCGCGTTTTTCCCCCTGCCCCCTTTTCGAAACCGCTCGAAATTAGCTTAACTTCGTTCCCCGACTTTGACGAACGGCAATGGCTAAGTTTATTCCCGGAACTGGGTCGCGCGTCGCGAACTCGCGGTCGTCGCGAGAGGAAGTGCTTAGAAGATCTCGAGAGGGGTTCTGGAGGAGAGCTCTTGCAGTCTGCGACTGAGAATCCCGGGTTAGAAACGAGACAGACGCGGAACTGGGGTGCGCGGCGGAGGCGGCTGCCAAGGTTTAGGGAAATTTTAGGGAAAGCGCTGAGAATGGTTAAAGTAGTTCTTCGGGGGTTAATTGTATTATGGAGGTGTCGAAAGGGGTGTAACGACGTAACTTTGAAGTGGCGAAACTTTTTCGTCTTAATTACAAAAAGTGCACGGGAAATTGATGCACCGAATGGTTCATAAAAAACGCCAACTTTCTTGGAAAACAAATTCACTTTTCTGTCCATAAGCACGAAGTTGGGGTTACGTTACGGAATTACGGCTAACGTCTGAAGGTGATTAAAATGGTCTTTCTAGTCTCGCGAAGTGCCACTCTTGGCGAAGTTTCGATGCCGAACAAAGAGAAAAATGAGCGAATGATAATTGTTTAACGAGAAGTTTTAGAGGGTGGGAATAAAGTATACTAGATTAGTCTACAGCAGTGGCGTTGGGATTAAGCTGCGGGGATTAAGAAGATTACTTTTCCCATTTGTGTTGCACCGATGAATGAAATTAATGACACGGTGTTTAACGAACATAAGTAATTATTATTAGAATAATTTATCGCTTTTAACACGGCGTTTTTTCGATTTTGTGATATATTGTAACACCCAAGGAGATTATTTGATACTCAGGGGAATTGGAATATGATTTATGCTACCTGATGTAATATATAATTAGAGAAAGCCACATTTGAAGAGCAATGTTCTTACATACGACAAATACATTTGATGTCCTTCATCAATTAGAGTACTCATTTAGGTGGGACTACGTGAATTATACCTCTCAGTCCATTGACGCTTCTCCTTGATGTGGTGGCGACTCTAGCAGTCGCCACCAAAGGATTTCCCTCTGAAATTCCTCTTGCAGTCAGCTGCAGACTGGTAATTGATTCCTTTACTTATAGGGCGTCTTATTATAACTAATAAATAATCAAAAAAGAAATTGGAGGAGAAAAAAATTGTTATAACAGGAAATGTAACTTTTAAACCCACTTAAAATTTCCTTTTCTTCCTTTTCTTCAATAATAAAGGCTCAGTAAGAAAATCTAAATTGTATCTAACGTGCAAACAGTTACAACTTCCACCATTTTATTTTCGTTTTCCATATCACCGCCATTATATTCACCTCGCATGTTCCGGTCTTCGTTACTTTTTTCCTACGCAACTTGAAACACTGATTTCTGCATTTTTATTCGTTTCTAAAGTGAATCATTCACCATGCCAAAATTCAGGAGGAATTCTCGACGATGAGAAAATCCGAATTAGTTTCTTCGACGAATAGTAACAACGACGTGCACGGTGAGGCATTCTCGTGTATCGTTTCCTGTGGAATAAAATAATTTCAATTGCAAATACGCAACGCAGCCGCGTCGTATGAAATTTAAATAGGACAATTAGCCCGCGAGTTACGCTTTTCTTTTTCTTCACGGTACGGGAACGCTTCTTCTCGCCCTGGAGTACGCATCCCCGAACAAACGCGCTGCATTAATTATTCATATCAGTTGCACGCCTGACAATAACGCTCTTAGATATTCTGCCTCGTTTCGTCGTTTCTCCCTTTGCCGTGGCAACGGCATATTTCTCAGCGGAGGTCGTTCCGCGAACAGACGCTTAATAAGCATGATCTTCCGAGGGTCTCGTTCGTGGATGCATAAACCGACAGCATAATTGGCATATTAATAGTAAAGAGAACCGAGATGACCGAAGAATGTTTTCTTTTTAACAGAGAAAACGTCGCAAAGACGACTACCTGCCATCACGAATTTCAATACGTTTGTTGAATAGCGAATAAAGGGAAGGGAAACGAGGTATTGCAATTGGAAGACGTAATAGAGTTGAGACAAAAGGGCACTTCGTTATTGAATTTGTAGAAAATTTGTATCATGGTCGTAGAAAATCGAGAAAATAAAGTTTGCGGAAGCTTCGCAGGGAAGTAGCTGGAACGACCACTCAACGGGAGAAATATGAGATACGTTAAAGAAGAGTCCACGGAGTACAGGAACGTCTGTCGTCTCCTAATTGCACGGTTCAAAGGCTCTCCTTCTAATTTCGAGCTACTTACGTCCGTGAAACGCTTGATATGGAAGTAATAAGGAGCTTACGGATCGGTGAGTCACCGATTACAAAAGGAGCATCGATCAGAGAGAAAAAATGGAGTCGTTCGTTTCGTTCTTGGAAGTGATTCAATTCTGAGTAGCCAGATATCTCTCGTTCGAAGGAAAATATGGAAACTTCCGAGTGAACAGACCCGGGAAATATCGATAAGTGGTTATACACCGCGTTTGCCACGAAACGCGTTGGGAAAATAAAAGGAACTCTTGGCGGAGAAGTTGATCGAAATTTTTAGAACCGAGACAAACGCAACAACGAAGACTTTGCTCGAGTTATTCATCTCCCAGACGAAGCGAGTGGCGTGTATTTTCTCTCGAATTACATGGTAAACGGTATAAAGAAACTTGGACTCCAAAACTCCGAGTTTCTAATTACAAGTATATTCCACGAGGAATTGGAGAGACTCTTGACCAACATCCCCCAATGATACCTTCGTTTCCTCCCACATTTAAACAACTTCATCCTCCTCTGAACACCGAGAACTACTGCAAAAGGTACCAAACACCATGGCAACTTAATTAAACGTCTCTGGGAAGGATCGATTTCCAAATACAGATACCTGCGAATCGACAAAGTAAAATTTAAGTTTCTTCCTCCGGAAGCCCAGCAAAGGATTCCCAGCATCCCTCCCCCCAGCATCCGCAATCTCGAGAGCCACGAACGGTAAACAAGAAGCAGGGACGGACAGAGTTCATCCATCTGGCGGACTAGGTAGGTGTCCCGTTGAATTCCGGTCGAAAGTTGACCCTTTAATCTGAAAAGGTGCAAAGGGCGGCTTTGATCGCGAGAGTCTGGCTGTTTCTTATCGTTTTTTTCCGTTCACCAGCGGCTGAGAAACTTCTCCCGAGGATCGTTCCTCAGCCGCTTCGACCGACGCTCCTTTAAACCGGCCAACGAGACGCTTTCACCGCGGGGAAAGAAGATATCCTGTCCTCGTTTTCCCGGCTTCCTTGGCCCCGAACTCCGTCCTTTCTGCTCGCAGCCTTCTTTTCCGTTACCCTGGTCCACAGTCATTTTTCTCTCTCCCTTTAAGCGGCCCGCCCTAAAAGCGGGCGTCGCCCTCGGCTCCTATTTCGCGGGCCACCCTCTAATTGACCCAGTTCGCGGGATAAGTATCTCGACGCGCAGTCGACATGGAAAGTTGACTTTCCGGGGTCTTCCTGTTTTCTTCGCGGAGTTTCGGCGGTGGATTCGGGGGGAATGGAGATTGAATTGTTTTTTTGGAGTACGTAGAGCAGGACATTTGGGGTGAAGAGGGTCGATGGTTCGCTGGGATGTCGTTATCCCTTGCTCCCGTATTTTTGCTCGAATATCCCGGAACATCTTTTGCGAGGTATTTAGGATGAAGGGAGCTTTGATCTGTCCGAAATTCGGAGTGAAGGGTCTTAATTTAAGAACCAGGTTTCTTTGTGGAAAAAGAGTGGAATTTGGGCGAAAAGCTGAATCCAGGGTGAAATTAAAATTCTCTCTTCCCCCTCTTAAATCTGCCTGCGAATAAACTCATCAAAAGTCGTAGGAACTTCACTCTGTAACTCCGCTGGTTTTGTTTAACTTTACAATTTCACGCGAAATGAGCGACCCAGGGAGCAAGCGAATGCAAA
Source organism: Eufriesea mexicana (assembly GCF_001483705.2). Classification (NCBI taxonomy): domain Eukaryota; kingdom Metazoa; phylum Arthropoda; class Insecta; order Hymenoptera; family Apidae; genus Eufriesea; species Eufriesea mexicana. The sequence continues at coordinate 112,229 of NW_016910608.1, forward strand.
CGGACAAGCTGATCAACACGCGGGACCACTTGCACGCGAAGACAATCCGAGATAGTCAGTTTAGTTTAGTCAAGTTAAGTCTTGTTCCGTGAAAGTCAGCCGCAGTTCAAGTTGTCCGTAGTCAGTCTTGGTCAACGGAGACTGTTCTTGGTTCTTGTTAATCAGAGTGGCTATTTGCACAGTACGAAATTCGAAAACCCTTTCGTATCGAAATGCAATTCTCCAATTTCCTTTTCAATGACCAAATTCACCCTTAATTCGGCACCCTTCGACCATAACGAAATACACAGTATCTCGTCAGGGTAGCTCGATGAGACAATCGATGTACGAAGAATTTTCCCAAATTTTTCGTCACTTTTTAATTCTTTTGTGACGGTATCAATCTCACTCTCGCTAATAGATGGATTTCTACTTGAAGGAAGTTCGAGGAATTTCTTGCAAATTCTCGGTAAAACCCCTTCGTTTCCTATATACAGAATTTTTAAATTTTAAATAATATCCCCATCTAAGGCAGAGTTTGCTATCTTTACCGATGAGTCCACTAGCGAGCCCAGAACGAAACGCATCCCTTCTTCCCTTCATTCCCTCTAGTACCCCCGCTACATCATAGATACCTGCGAGAAACCGACTACAACTATGGGGGACAACCCCCGCACCCTTGAATCTTGACAAAACTGTGAACAGATTTAAACGTAATACCTTGATTAAACACACCCCTGGTACGAAGAAAAATTGGTCAAATTTTCTCCAATTTTTCCAAAGCGAAGTAAGCTACTTACAACCCCCGTGTCTCGATAACAGACGCAATCCACTCGCGAAAGTTCGTTCATTCTCGCAGTAACAATGCTTCTCGCAACTGTCCGCGTAATCCCTGGCGAAGAATGACGAAACAGGACAGAGGGTTGGCAGGGCTGGTACGCGTGATAATTAACGTCGAATTCGTACGTATGCGGAGGATCGTGCGCGAGTCAAATGCCGGGTGTAGAATAAAACAAGGGGGACAGGACGGGGGAAAGAGAATAATTCGTTTGCTTTTGAAACCGACGTGGCTTTTCCCCGTGGCCCGATGGTAACGAAGGGTTAAGTAAAGTAATAACCGAGTAATCGTTTAACCCGCGGTGTGTAAGTACACCGGGGAGAGAAAGGACCGGGAAGGGGATGAAAAGGGGAGAGAGGGAGAGAGAGACAAAGAAGGATCCGCGACGTCTCAACTTCTATTTTATCCGCGGAGGAAACGCGAGTCTAACGAGGCGAATTCCTCGAATTAGAATGCAAATTGACGAGCACGTGTAACCAGGGGTTTAAATCACTTTTGCTGGACGTCTTTGGCGGAATTTTTGCCGCCATTTCGCGTAATGCAATTATCGTTGCTTCGTGGATGATTCGATCGAGGTAATTGGCGCACGCAGCCCGATGGTACATGGTTGAATTTTATTGGCTTCGTTGCACGCGGGGTATTCCGAGTGCTTGCGGATGATTAAAAATAGGAGGGACTAGAGGTGGTTAAACGAGAGAGAAACAGGAACGTGAAATTGAGATACGCGAGCATACAGAAATATAATACTTTTGCATTTATTTTATATGAAACAAAGAGACTGGATAACGTGGAAAGTGATATCACCAGTATCGTTAATACGATACTTCGGGGACCTATAATATGGGATAGGTGTTTCGTGCTGCACAATCAAACAACGCGTTATTTATTTTCGATTTGGAAAATATTACTTCGCAGATGATCATTGGTCCCAGTAATGGAGCAGCTTTGCAATTTTCAGAGAAAAATGTATAAAATTAATCTGCCGAATTCCTCGTGAAACTTGTAACATTTCGGAGGATGACACTCGGCCTTAGATCAGTGATTGAACTATACAAATTTCCATTATCTTAACATTAAAACTGTTAAGTCAATCGAGTCAGGTGGTCCACACAGTATACCTACTATATACAGGTAGCCCTCCTACAACACGGCATCTCATAACACGGTTTCGCTATAACACGATTCATAAATGGCGGGAACCCTTCTACAACACGGCATCTTATTACACGGTTTCGCTATAACACGATTCATAAATTGCGGGAACCCTTCTACAACACGGCATCCTGTAACACGGTTTCACCCTAATACGATAAGAAAATTACAAAAACCTTTATACAACAATGTACTTCTACAGCCGCGGCGAGGCTTGCATCGTTATTTTCTGAATCGTCAGAAAATAAAACTGGTGGCATATTAGAACTTGCTAAATCAATCGGAGGCGAAGGTTTTGTGGATACGGCTATTGAGGACGTTCAAGCTTTATTAGTGGAAGAAAAAGTTAAAGAAGTGGATTCGATGAAAATGGCATCGAAGCTGTAAATAAAATCGATTCTGAGGAAGCACTGATGAAAATTGTACAGTTAATAATTTAACATTAAAAAAATTAGAAGAAGGCCTAAGCTTAGCTGAAAATCTTGAGTCATTTTTCTCGAATGCAGATCCTTCCGCTGAAAGAAGCCGAAAATTCAAAAGGGAGCTGCAAAACTGTCTAGCTCCATACCCAGAAATTTACAATGATCTGGTAAGAACCAGCAAGCAAAGTAAAATTACAGAATTTTTTAAGAGGGAAGAAGATGCAAGAACTTTAAATGGAGGAAAAATGTTCTGAAAGTGAAGGCGATATCATTCCACCGAAAAAACGCTCTCGGTTGATTATACCGAGCAGTGACAACGAAGAAATTTATTAAATTACAGTTGCCTTAAATTGAAACAATATTTTTTGTTTCTTTTTGTTTTGTGTTGTACATACATTTATATTTTTAATAAAATTAAGTTGCTTATGTAGAATTAAAAAAAAATATTGTTTTTAATAAGTTTTCGGAACGTAACTCCCCTTTTTGTACTGGCTCTGGGTCTCATACAACACGGTTTCACACAACACGGCATTTTCTCGGAACTTATCTACGGAGGTATAGGAGGGTTACCTGTATTTGAAAGCTTACTACAGTAACATTTTCCTACGGATTATGAATAAAATTTTCTAAAGTATTACTCGTCCCGTAAGTGGAAAACTAAAAAAAATTGAATATAAAAATGAACCTAAAATTATAAAATTATATAAAAATTATACAATAATTACAGCCAAAAATCGCAAGAACACAACAAGATTTAGAAAAAATAAACGATGAAAGTCAAACGACGCAATAACTTTTCGCCGCCTGTCACATTCGGCACTATCTTCCATAAACGACCGGTTAAAATCGGGAAAAAACCGGCAAATTAATTAAAACACAGAGCGCTGCACGTAATTAGGTTGGAAAATCGTGAAAATTTGAAGAAATTCGGAAGATATAAGCGATGAAAGTCAAACGACGTAATAGATTTCCGCGGCCTGTCACATTCGGCACTATCTTTCATAAACGATCGGTTAAAATCGGGAAAAAACCGGCAAACTAATTAAAACACAGAGCACTGCACGCAATTAGGTTGGAAAATCGTGAAAATCTGAAGAGATTCGGAAGATATAAGCGATGAAAGTCAAACGACGTAATAGATTTCCGCGGCCTGTCACATTCGGCACTATCTTTCATAAACGATCGGTTAAAATCGGAAAAAAACCGGCAAACTAATTAAAACACAGAGCACTGCACGCAATTAGGTTGGAAAATCGTGAAAATCTGAAGAGATTCGGAAGATATAAGCGATGAAAGTCAAACGACGTAACAGATTTCCGCGGCCTGTCACATTCGGCACTATCTTTCATAAACGATCGGTTAAAATCGGAAAAAAACCAGCAAACTAATTAAAAAACAGAGCACTGCACGCAATTAGGTTGGAAAATCGTGAAAATCTGAAGAGATTCGGAAGATATAAGCGATGAAAGTGAAACGACGCAAAAGATTTCCGCGGCCTGTCACATTCGGCACTACCTTTCATAAACGATCGGTTAAAATCGGAAAAAAACAAGCAAACTAATTAAAAAACAGAGCACTGCACGCAGTTAGGTTGGAAAATCGTGAAAATCTGAAGAGATTCGGAAGATATAAGCGATGAAAGTGAAACGACGCAAAAGATTTCCGCGGCCTGTCACATTCGGCACTACCTTTCATAAACGATCGGTTAAAATCGGAAAAAAACAAGCAAACTAATTAAAAAATAGAGCACTGCACGCAATTAGGTTGGAAAATCGTGAAAATATGAAGAGATTCGGAAGATATAAGCGATGAAAGTCAAACTGCGAAAACGATTTCCGTCGGCAGTCACATTCGGCGCTATCCTTTATAAAGGATCGGTTAAAATCGGAAAAAAACCAACAAACTAATTAAAAAGCAGAGCACTGCATGCAAATAGGTTGAAAAATCGTGAAAATCTGAAGAGATTCAGAAGATATAAGCGATGAAAATCAAACGACGAAACTGGTTTCCGCGGCCTGTCCTATCCGGCCCTATCTTTCATATAGAATCGGTCGATATCGGGAAGAAACCGGCAAACTAATTAAAGCAGTCTATTCCATGCAAGTAGGTCCGAAAATCAGCAGGAGCTGACAACATTTAGAATTTATAAACGAAGAAACTGAAAACTATGCAATAACTTTTCGTGATTTCATCCTGTCAAAATTGAAGAATAATTGTGAGGACAATTAAAGGCAAGAACGTCAATGTCTAAGAAAGTCGGTAATGTGTTAAAAGTATTCTGACGACTAGGTACTGTATTGGAATATATGCCGAAGGTATAGAAATAGATGGACACCGGATCGGAGATGTTGCTTCGTAAACCGACGAGGCTCGACTGACGGTTTATGTAACGGTTCTAGATGACGGTTATAACGGTTATAACGGTTTTCTTTTTTGTCGCTACCACGTGACCGAAGTCTCTAGAAAAATCCTGACTTCGCACATTCCTTCGCTCGGCAACCACTCACACGCACCTATGCAGATATATATATATATGTATGTATATGTAGCAAGCAAACTATTATCCCCTTAACTAACGGTTTAAGATTCGATGGCATGTGCCACACTCAACAGCGAAGTCACACAGTCGCACGTCGAGCGATATCGTCCGAATGCGGGGAAGAATACATGCAACTGACGAGCCTCAACTTGCCTGGGTAGAAAAACATTGACGCGTATTTATGGTAACCGATCGAATTTCATGCGAACGCGGCGAGGAATAACGCTCGACTGAGACGAGGAAACGTCGTCGAAGATTAACCTTGAGCCTGACCAGTGATATTTACGTTCGGACCTATGGCTAGGCTATTCGCTTTCTATCTATCTCACTCTCTCTCCCTCGCAATACTCGTGTTTCGCCCGATTTCCTTACCATATCTTTCTCGTTGGTGATGCTCGTGTTTAGGCCAATTTCTTTACCACAGCTCTGTGTATTATTTTTATTATTTTTAGGAATTTTGTTTTCTTTCTGATACTATTTGAGAATTATTTCGTATGTAGTAAGATGATTGGACATAAATATTTACGTGTAGAAATGATCGATGGGATTTTAAGTAGCGAGAAATAAAGAAGAAAAAATGCAAAAATATAACAATTGATTAACGTGATAATTAACACGTTTACAAAGCGAAATTATATGGATTCTACTGTCGACGTTTTATTTATATTATATTTTATTAATACACAGTATTGTCATACCTTTTAACACATTTGCCAGTAATATATAGCAGTGTTACAAATTTTGTTAATATATAAGTATTTCATTCTGTAATGTATTTTTTAATATTACACGATAATACCATAAATTCTGTTAATATATGATATTTTAACTTTTAATATTCTTTTTGTTTCTAATATTGTAATAAATTATTTTACATAGTAATATATAATACAATATGAAAAAATATATACAATATAAAATATTGTATATATTTTTAATATATATTTTTTAATATTACATCGTACTGCCATAAATTATGTTTGTGTTCAATAATTTAGTTTCTAGTATGTTCTTTTATGATACTGCAATGAATTATTTTTTATTAAAAACGTCTCTACTATAACTATTGTATACTTTTACTGTAAATAATCACTCAATTTTAACATCACGCTCGTGATCCTTAATATTACAAAACTAATCAGTCAATATTAATTTAACGCGTGATAAGCGTTCTTGGAAATCGAAGAGATGCGATACATAGGACGCTACATAATGTATGCACTGTATGCCACATTAAATCAAACAATATTAAGTATAGATAGCCCTCTTACAACACGGCATCCTATAACACGATACATAAATTGCGGAAATCCTCCTACAACACGGCACCCTATATCACGGTTTCGCTTTAACACGATAAGAAAATTGTGAAAACCTTTGTATAGCACTGTACTTTTAAATTGAACACTGACGACGAAGAAATTTATTAAATTAAAATTGCATTAAATTAAAATAATATTTTTGTTGTTTTTTTGTTTTGCGTTGTACATACATTTATATTTTTAATAAAAATTAAGTAGTCAATGTAGAATTTTAAAAAAAAATTTATTTTTAGTAAGTTTTCCGAACGTAACCCCCCTTTTTGTATTGGCTCTGGGTCTCATACAACAAGGTTTCACACAACACGGCATTTTCTAGGAACCTATCTACCGTGTTATAGGAGGGTTAGCTGTACCTACTAAATTCACACACAGTCCTAATTTTATTTAAAAAGCAAAATATTAATAACAAATGGTCCATTAAATTTCCTGAGATGTGTAATCCCGAAGTCCATATATAGCTCTAATTTTATACATCAACAAAAAAATTATTTATAACAAATGGTCCACTAAATTCCCTTAAGACGTGTAATCCCGAAGTCCATATATAGCTCTAATTTTATTTAACAACAAAAATATTAATAACAAATGGTCCAGTAAATTGCCAGAGATGTGCAATCTCAAACTAACAGATTCTAATTCTAATTTCGACCGCAAAAGCCGATCGCAAAGATAATCCAGCAAATACCCAGTGAAACCCAGGATCAATCATCCTCCCGAACGAAGCGCCTATAAAAATTCGATTTCGCTCAGAAACATCCACGAAATCCTCCATTCGGTCAACGATTGATTCCAGAAACGCGCAGGTCGTCTTTAAGCTCGTTCACACCGGATCCTCTGGGCTTTTTCCCCCGTGGGAGACCAAAGGGAGCGAAGGAAGAAGCGTCCTGCACACATCGATCGACACGGTTCCTAGACCAGGGAAATTCTAAGCTGACCCTGATCGATACGCGACCATCTCCTAGTGTGCGGCGTTTATTCCACCGCCGGTAGATTTATTCCGCACAGTTCCACTGCTTTATTCCATGCTCCGAGGGTAAACCCAGCCGTTTTTCGCGTCGCGACGAAACAACCACCCTTGCCGGACCGTCACGCCACCCTCTTGGGATTAGACCGTGGATTTATCGAGATATTGCGTAAGTTTGAAATGGGTCTGTTAGTTAAAAAGGAGGGTCCCATCGAGTCCTTTCAGAGGAGTTCCTGGTTCACAGCTGACGACCATAAGAACACATCTATTGGGATTATAGAGCAATTTTTTAGCACAACATTCGACGATGTCACAGGATTAACAGGTTAAGTACCACACCGGTTCCCAGGACCGGGTGCTGGACTTTCCATTAGGACCCGGCCGGTCTTCAGGGATAGGCTCAGACTAGGACCAAAAGGTGCTAACTTTTGGTGTTAAATTCTTCGCCATTTTTGGACCTAACGTTTGGGAATTCTTGTTATAACAATTGATACAGTATTTCCGAGTTTTATAAACATTCGCCTACCACCAGTGGCCCATTTGGCAGCCAAGTCTGGGCCTGAACGGAACGGCAAGCAAAACGGGCTGGGCACTTAACGTGTTAACGTGTTAGAAATGAGTACTGGTAATTTAGAATGATTTTTGCGTATTTCGCGTTAGGGTTGTTCCTTTCAGAGACGAGAGTAATATAGAGTGATCCTCTAGCTAGCATAATTGGTTACTCCCCGTTCATTTTGTCCCACAACCAAGGTTTCTGTCTTTCCTTCCGTAATTGTACTTACTATTACTGTAAATACGTAATCCATTCATGTAGGATATTTTTAGGCTCCGAAAGTGAATGCATGAGAACACTTGGACTTTTCTTCTAGACGAGGGATAATAAATAACGAGGACCCCAGGTTCAGATCGAACGTTCAGGGTAACATTCGGAGGGCATATGGAAGGACAAGTGATCGCGCACAAGGATTGACGAGACTGTTAGGATTAAATAAGGGACAGTCTTGGAACAGCGTCTTGATACGAAGTCTTGGTAGAGTTCTGACGGAGAGTCTGAGAGAGTCTTAGAAGAGTTTAGGGTGGGTCGGTCAGAGAGAGTCTTAGGCGGATTTTGGTGTGCATAGTCGAAGCAAGTACGCGAGAGTATCGGTCAGTTGTGTAATCCTAGATCAGTTATTAGTCTAATCCCTAGTTTATACTTTACTCCGAGTCTCGGTTAGCTCGTAATAAATATACATATTAAAATAAAATCGTAATCGTAATAAATACGTACAAATAACGTCACCTATTCCTCGTATTTGCCAATCAAAAATATCCCTGCATATATTATCATAGAAATTGCTGCAAAATGAACCTACGATGTTTTATCTAAGGGTCACCGGTGTTTTCAAGACGTTTATTTATTAATTATTTTTAAGTTTCTCATAGGGGAGGTTATTCTTGCTGTTTTATTACGGTTAGGTTATCGGCTTGGATTATTTTCACGTTACTCGACGTAGTTATTTTCTAACTACTCCTTTGGGTCGCTAGCTTCGTCTATTTTTAAGCTCGTGTCTGTTAAGTCGCTTTCCGAGTTAATGACTCGTACTATTACCAGGCCACCGATGAACATAATACCGGTAATTACGAGGGTGGTCTGAGAAAAGAATCCGAAGGAACAGGGTCATTGTTCATTTCGCGTTGTCGCATTCGTTCGCATCGCAGTGAAACAAAGCCATAATTAATTCCTCGACTTTTATTCTTGAAACTTCCGAATAAAAGCAACGTCTGTACTCCTTCCGGACTTCACGGGGACTTCGAGTCCTTTCAGGCTATTTTTCCGTTTTATAATTACTTATCTCACGGAACCCTCTTCGAAGTTTCCTCGAAGTACACGCAAAGGCGGAGATAAAATTCGCGTTGGACACGAACGATAAGTTTATCAAGGATGGGAGGCATGCACTGCGTCTCGACAGTGTCTCCGCCGGTTTAAAGAAATTAATAGCTGGTAGGTTATCTAAACGGGAGCGGACAAAAGCTCGAGGAAGCTGGTAGCCGAGGAGAATTCCAGAGGCCACAATTCAGCTTCTTGGCTCAATAAAAGAAACGCTGGGAGGTACGTTCTTTATGTGCTCGTCAGATAAGTCGTGCTCGATGGAGGGTTAACAAAACAAAGAGGCGGGAGGGAATGGAGCTCCGTCGACTTGTTTAGGAAATAGAAAAAGTTGGCCGCGACAACGGGACACCCGATACATCCGCCGATTTTTCTCCATCCAACGGATTCGACGTCGGACAAATAACGCCAGTCGTCTTCCAAATCGTTCGACCGATATTTTTCAACCACCCTTCTCCCTTGTTTTTCGTTCGAAAATAAATATACAGTGCTTTGCAATTGACGTGTATAAATATTTATTATAATCTCTGCGCGATCTTTACATTTCGACGTTATTCGTGGACGAAGATTGACTTCACGCATTGTTCAAAAAACAAAAACAAAAGAATGCAACGATAAAGAAGAATAATGCAGAGACAAAGAACATACACTAGTTGGCTCTTCGGTATTACAAAGAAATGACATACAAACGTATACCTTGTATCTGTAAGGGGTGTAGTAAGGAATATCGAAAAAATACGAACCGAAAACTCAAAATAGCTTTTCTCAATAGGTCACCCCTTGACTTCTCGAAGGTCTCTCACTGACTCCTCAGTGATGTGGTTTCCACCTTTCGGTGATCTTTGCCCTCTATCCATATGGAACGAGAGTTATCGAAAATTATTCTGGATACAGAGTTATCGCGATCCGTCTATCAGCGTTTACCAAAATACGTCGATGATTTTCTTACACACCTTATATTTTTCTTAAAACATTGCAAATTAAAATAGGGTGATGGTCGACGAAAGGATGCGAATTAAATTTCCCCTAACAGGAACGTGGATTTGCTTCGTGTACATAGAATATGATTACTCCATTAGCAGGTTAATAAATATATATTTGATCGATTAAATATTGAACCGTTTTAAGCAGGGGTGGGGATAGGTCTGTGTCAGGTCGGTTATTATACATTTCATGTGGTCCGTAGCTACTGCAATTTGCAAAATTTAAAGCATGACATTTGGTGCAACGAAGGATAGATGGATAGAAGGATAGATATATTATGCGTTGCAGCATAGGACCGAATGCCTATTAACCCTTTACACTCGACGATTTTTTGGCTAAAAAAGAGAGGAAATTCAATGATTCTCTATTAGAAAACTGACGATACCTTTTTGAGCAGTAAATAAAGAATTGTAGAATTATTTAATTTCTGTTTATTATCCTCTATTTACGGGGAACGGCCCAAGCGTTCCCATGCGCTTTACAGTCGTACCTAGACAAAAGGGCACTGTCACAGACGGTGACCTTATGCCCTAATCACTCCACGCTCACCGTTCCTAGATATATAACTTCCCAACCTTCCAACAGTATCTCAGTTTAACCGTTTGAGTCCCAGAGGGCTTTGAAAAAACACTGTCGAGGAATCCCAAGCAGACACGACCCAAGCAGCGCGATAGCGCTTCGTTTATATTATGGCGATGAGTGACCAAATGGCGCGATAGCGCTTCGACTTTCACAGTCGGTGACCCACTCGTCAGCTGTCGAGAACACTCGAAATGTGCTGAGTTTTCTCGACATGAAATCTGAACAGCGCGATCGCGCTGCTTGGGACATAGAAGGTTAAAGCAGGGCCCGCTAGGTATCCCCACTGATGAGTCCACTAGCAGACCCAGGACAAAACGCATCCCTGCCTTTTCCTATCGTCCCTTCAAGCTACACTGCCAACGAGGATACCTGCGACCAGCACATCAATGACAGTGTGATAAACCCCTCTGATTTTACCCTCATCCTTTACCTCCCCTACCTAAACCTATCAACTTCCTGTATAGTTATCTGGCGCCATACCCAAAAATAGATTCCTTATCCTAAAATTTAACCCTCTTCACACATGCTCCGTTCCGATTTCCCACGCCGCCAGACATTTTATCATAGAACCAACCCTCTTCCTAAACATCCTACCTCGATTATCCTATTTTAAACCTAATCTCGAACACCCTACCTTAATTTCCCACGCCACACTTATGAGGTATCACGAAAACCACTTATCACCAATAATCGTAAATATCCCTTTCCCACTCCCTGGAACCACCCCCCAAAACACTCATGTATAAAAACCGACTAAATTAGAAAATAAAGCAATCTGAAGCACACCACCAAACCAAACGGAGTTTCGTATAACCTCTACTCGCGAGCTGTACATGTCACTACGGTACCTTACAACCCCTCTATTGGTAAAGACCTATTGATACTAAGGTACAATAGGTACGAACATTAAACATCTCTACGCTTTATCGTCATCGGGAGTTGTCTAAACTCAAAACTCCTTTCCCGTGACAACAGCGTGGTAGGACCCCCACACTTTCATATTCGCAGACTTGAAATTTATTATTCGAATATAGGAATTTTACCGATATCCTACGCCTATGTATAACCTTACCGAACCTGAAGGTAGTGGTTTAGCTAGTGTCACAAAAGAGTGAGGAATATGAACGAGCATGTTAGGCGAAGCGAGTACCCCCTTTGCCCCTCTGCAGGAACAGCGGACTCCAAGTCAGCAACGCACGGTATTTTTGTCGAAAATCGATAGATGGTTATTCATGGTTCCCGCGGGAGTTTTATCTATATATTTGAAAAAACGTAGAGATGATTTAAAGAAGCGTTATATTTTCTTATACCTCCTGCTGTATTTCGAATAATATACTAAACTCGTGCTATAAGGCGGAAAGTTTGGAAGTTACTTTTATTAGAGAAATTACAAACCAGAATGTAAATTTAAGTTTTTCAATTATTTTAATGGCGCTGTTTAACTTGGATAGCTTTATACAAGTTAATAGAACTTTAAGCTAGTTTGTTGCAAGCTTGCTCGCGATTAAGAAAACTTCAATGTTGAGATTGGATTTTTATATTTTAGGTACTTCCTCGAGGAGTTTCGCGTGCCCGTCGATTTGCAAAAATTATTTTACGCTTCATCTTGATCCCCTATAGCTCTGCGCGAAAATTTAGGAGTTGTTAATGTTGGCTTAACGAATTAGCGAATTAATCACGAAACTCGAGATATATTTAACAAAAATATTCCAGGATTCCGAAATAAATTTCCTGCTTAACTCTTGGATTTACTGTAACATACATTCATTGGTTAATTTTTAAATTCTAACATATGTGACGCCTGACATATTTGTCCCGCGTGATCGATATATTATACTTATATTTCTCGCGTATCCTGAATTTCAACATCGAGCCGTTCTACGTTGCTAAATTTTATTCCATTACTTGCGAATAATTTTTTAAAAAATATCCTATTTAATTTAACAAATATCCAGAATATTCGTACGAATCGGAAAACGCAATTTTATAATTGCGAATGTAATAATTATATTTACGAAATTATTACGGAAAGAGCCTAAATAAAAAATATACAAAAGAAAAGAAGGAATCCTTGAAAATTTACATATTCGTATCCGTGCTAGAATTAATTTTTATATTTTTTAATTTGTTTATTTTATTTTGGAATTAAACATGTACGATTTAAGTACAATTCTCCTTCAAAGCTTCACTTCGTACGTCACGTCTGACCATATACGGTCCCTCGCTACTTATCCCCTTTCCTTCGATCACTCCCAATTATCTCACAACGATTCGTAGTCTCAAAAATTGCTTTTCGTAATACGTCCGTCTCTTGCCAAATGAGTTAAAAATTCTCAAATTACTCGGTCGTTTTCTCCATTACACAGCGGGGAAACTTGAAACCTGTTTACCTCTGGATAATGAAACGAGAGAGGAAAAGGGAAAAACGACGGGTAAAACACCTTCGATACTTAACAGAGAATAAGCAAGCCCTCGAACTATCGATTATCTCGTTCGAGCTGAGCCGATCCTTCAATTACATCGGCCGAACGTAATTTCCTCCCTCCTTACGTTTAACGAGTGAAAGTTACAGGCGCATCCACCGCTCCCTTGATCAGACACAATTTCCTGCACCCGTCTCCACCACCCTTGTTCGCGACGTCACTTCGATTGTCCATTACCATCCACGTCATTCTCCGTGTTCATACAATTAGATTGAAATTCCGGTTATACGCCGACGGTCGACACGGTTTAGGGAATCGGTAACCAATCGATGCCCAAAGTTGCTCAGCGTTCTGCGACACTCTGCAAATTGCTCGACTGGGACGCGGTCATCAACAAAGGGCTAATCTCGCGTGATGCGCTCGGCTGATGATTAGTATTTCGTCATGGAACACGGCAAACCCATCCGTATTATTTTGCCGAAGGGTGAAGCGCGGGTTGTATTATGAAAAGCGGGGAGAAATTTTGGAGAAAGAAAATTTAGACAGGACACTATTCTGTAGTTCTAAATTGCAGGAAATGAATTTTCTCGTACGGAATGTATCAGAGGGAATTGTAACGAAGATGGTTGAGGACGAAGACTCTCTGATAGGGTGGAAAAATAAGGGTGGGGTACAATTCTACCGTGAAACGCGGAAATTTTATATATAATTTATTTTTCACCCCTGGTTATGTCACATAATCGCTAAAATAATCACCGAATCGTGGCTTCTGAAACACAAACACTCCGAAGGAGAACGGGAGAGTGTCGAGAAAGAATGGGACGCACAGCAAGATAAGAGAAATACGAAGAAAAATTTTCTAGAGAAATATATCAGAGAGAATACTAAGGAAGAAGAAGATTCTCTGATAGGATGGTACAATTCGTCTGTGAAACGTGGAAATTTTATATATAATTTGTTTTTCACCCCTGGCTACGTCGCATAATCGCTAAAATACTCACCGAATCGTGGCTTTCGAAACACAAACACCCCATAAGAGAACAGGTGAGCGACGAAAAAGAATGGAACGCTCAAGACGACAGAAGAAACGCGACAAAATATTTTCGCATACGAAATACATCAGTGAGAATTATGAGAAAGATAGCTGAAGAAGAAGATTCTCTGATAGGGTACTGCAATTCGACTATGAAACGTGAAAATTTTATATATAACTTAACTATATACAATCGGGGCTTTCGAAACACAAACACTCCGAAAGAGATGGGGCAGCAATGAGAAAGAATAAGAAGTACAGGAAGACAGGTGAAACGTAAAAGAAAATTTTTTGATGAAAATTTACATGACAGAGAGTTACAAGGAAGATATCCGAAGAAGAAAAATCTCTGATAGGGTGATACAATAAGGGTGGGGTGAAATTTTGCCGTGAAACGTAGAAATTTTATATGTAATTTATTTTTCAGTCCTCGCTACGTCATGTAATCGCTAAAATAATCACCGATTCGTGGCTTCCGAAATACAAACACGCCGTAACAGAACGGGAGAGCGACGAGAAAGAATAGGAGGCACAGGACGTCAGGAGAAACGCGAAAAAAATTTTTCTGATACGAAATATATCAGAAAGAATTAGAAGAAAGATAGCCGAAGAAGAAGATCCTCCGATAGGGTGGTACAATTCGTCTGTGAAACGTAAAAATTTTATATATAATTCATTTTTCACTCCTCGCTACGTCACGTAATCGCTAAAATAATCACCGAATCGTGGCTTCCGAAATACAAACACGCCGTAACAGAACGGGAGAGCGACGAGAATGAATAGTACGCGCAAAACGACAGGAGAAAAACGAGGAAAGCGAGGGACGGTGGTGGAAAAGCGAATCGCGCGGAAGGCGAGCTCGTGGAAGAAAAAGAAGACTTCTGGTTGAAGGAAGGGTGGAAAAAATAAAAAGTCGCGGCGTCGGGGTGGACAGTTGCGGCGGTTCCGCGTGCGATCGATCGAATATTCCTCTCTCGTCACGCGAAATACCTGAATTAATGTTCGAACTCGTCCCACGGCGCGTTCTGCACCCTCCGTTTCATAGCCGGTCGGCGAGCTCTCACGTGTCGGGGTGACAAAGGCTCGTGGTGTGCCGTTCTTCTCTTGCAGTCGAGCTTTCAATTACCCGGCAATTCCCGACGACGTCCGTTTAATTTCTCCTCTCTCGTGCACGCAGCCCCCGTCGTCGTCTTCGTTCCGCTCCAACCCTCCTCTGCAACCCTCTGTCCGTGGTACCGTGGTACAATGTTCAACGATAAATTTTCGAACATCAGACTCATGCCTGTTTCTCTCTTCCTCGAGCTATTTCTCCTGTTTCCTTTTCTTCTTTTATTTTGTTATATTTTTACTCCTTTTTTTCCATTTTACCTCGAGATTCGACGGACGCCACTGCGGTGCACTGTAGTCCAGGGGGTGGTTTCGACTGCGCGAGTTTTGGATTCTACGAGAGGGGTTGTAGGGGAGGGGTACCGGATGAAGGGATTTTTTTAAAGTTCGGAATGAAGGGCGCTTTGTTATGGCGCGTTTGGTTCAGTTAGGCTTGTTTTGGGCAACTGGAGTGGTGTATGCTTAAACGAATTAAAGGTGAGGGTGTTTTGTGGCCTGGAGAGTTGAAGGGGGCTTCGGTAGTTTCAGGCAGAGATCGGTGAGAAGTGGAATTAAATTATTACCCTTTTTCGACGCGTATTCAAATCGGAAGTTAAAGCTAATTTATGTTATCCGCTTTGGACGTGCATTGTGAACGATTTATCCACGATATAGGTTGGAGAGATTATTTTCGCTTGAATTTCATTCAGAATCAACATTGGACGTGATCAGCGAACAATACAGAAGCTAGCAGAAAATGTTGGGAAAATAGGAAAATGATGGAAAATTTTGTAAACGAAATGATATCGGTAATGTCGACGAAAATAATTTATTATATTTAATAATATTTATTTAATTAATTTAATAATTATTAAATATTAAATCTATCTCTTATGTGTTAATATACCTTCTATGCGCCGTTATATTTATATTAAAACATTAAATTACGAGTATTCAGAAAAATACAAAAATTTCAAGACTCCCCAAAACTGAATTTACCTCCTCGCGTCTGGCTCGTGCACTCTGATACTACTTAGGCGTTATCTTTTCCGAATAATTCCTCACAGATCGGACTAAAATCCGGCGAAAATACCCAGAAGCCAGGATAATTACGAGCATCTGCGACTAGGCCACGTATGGGAGCACGAAAATGCGAGGCTCGGTGGAACGGTGCTAGTGGCGCAGTAGTACCGGTCCGTGCATAGACAGACGTGGAATTTTGGTAGGACCTTGGCCACATTGATTATGCATGAAACACACGTTGACCCTATAACGTCTGGCAGCGAAATATCAATCTAAAGTTTGCCAATAAACGTCGGTTTACATCCTGGCCGTTGTTCGAAATTTGTTGGAAAATAAATTTATCGGGAATGCGCGGCGCGAATTTATGCTTCGCGTTTGTCGCACCTGATGGCGTGCGACTGCTCCGGGGTAAACTGCTGGGCCGTGGAATATCGATACCTTTTTATATCCGTATGCTAATCCGAGATATAATCGCGAGACTGCATGTTACGCGATAAAATTCCACGCGAAATTCGTCTCGGGGCCATCGATTGCCACGCGAAATAGAAGCCTCGCGGAATAGAGTCGATAGAAAATGGCGACTCGACACCGTGCAGATTTGGACAGATTTCGCGAGGTAATACCGAGGCTTCGACAAACCCAAGTTCACGAAATATCAAGTTCCCAGGTCCTAATCTTAAGCCTGTACTCGAGCAACAAACACACCAGAAGCAATCAAACTACAGTCACTTAGCCAGCACTCCGAAATCGCATAAGCTTCTAGCAGACTCCTTAATCACCACAACGTCGTAGTTTATGCAGGAAGCTCTCGGTCCCTTTCGGTTCCTCGACAAATTTTCTCTCATAAAATCTCTAATAAACACTAGATATTCCTCGATGTCACTAGTACAACGAGATCATCATCCTCGTTATGGCGAACCTTGCAAATAGATATTGACACAATGTAGAGAGCATCGAACGCAAAGAGGATGATTCCGGGTCATCCAGACCTGGGCAAATCGGAAACCCAAATGACACATCATACGCGTTATCGAAATTTAAATCCCCTGAGATTCCACGTTCACAGGAAAATCAAATTTGATGGACTGCATTCCTTCACTCCAATTATCCCAGAACCGGATTCCCTAAATTCTAGATTAAACCGGCCAATAGAGAGATGAGAAGAAAATCCTGGTTCTTGGAAACAAGGGACCTGCTTGGCGTCGTAAACTCCGTGCACGACGGCGTGCTCCCGACAAAAACATCGTCTGCAAGGGCGCGACGTGGCGCAATAAAACAGCCGGTGCCTGAACCCCTTCGCGTAGCTGAAATAATTCAGAGATACAGGCCCGGTGGATGAAGAGGGAAAACGAAAGGGAAATAGAGGGGAAATAGAGGGGAAATAGGGAGGAAATAGCGAGGAGCGGCGATACATTCGTAAATAAGGGTAGTCGCGGAGGTTTAACCGTGCGTTCATAAATATTTCCTTCTGCGTGTGCACGTCGAAATCCGTAACGACCGCTCTGTATACGCGGAATGGCCGTCGTTTTTCCACGTCGCGATGTTTTTTGCTCGGCCACAATCGCGATATAATTTTGTTTCCCATAGTCCGGGGGATGGCTCCGAGGAAATCTGGAAACTGGGAACCGTGATGTTATCTGGATTAGGCGGCTGAAAAATGGGCACGCTAGGCGTAGAGGTTAGGTCAGCGTGCACAGTTTCAGCGCAGATCTTCGAGAGGATTTTTCGTCAATCCGATTCAAATTTTTTCCCTGCTATCGAAGCAGGTAACCCTCTCGGTTATCGAAACTCCACTCGTTTCTCTTCACGAACGTCGAAGCGCGTTTCTCCGAGCGCAATCCCGAGCGGGGAAAATGGGGAAGAGAGAAAGGGGTAGAAAAGATAGGGAGAGGGAGAGGAAAATAGAAAGGACGAGAGAGAGTAGAACAAAGCGAGGATGAATCGCGCGTACGAAAGGCTCGTCAAAAGCTGAGGAACGTATCCATCGGCGTTGATGGGGATATCTCGCGAGCAGGATCGAGCGTGGATCGTCGGGAAAAACTGTGATCGACGGTTCGCCTCAAAGGGTGACACGAGGCCGACGGGATTCAAGGAACGAGGTTTTTCGACGCCTGTCGTCGTGATCGTCTGATGGCCGCCACCGCGGTTGCTACCCCGGGATCAGAACACGTCCTATTCGGGACGAGGCACCCAGCGAAAGGACAAAAAGAGCGGGGAAGGGCGGGAGGGGGGGAAAGGAAATAAAAGAGGGCGGTCGTATCGGTGTGCCGGTCGAACGAAACACAGGGCTCGCCTTTGGCACAGTTTCAGCGATCCTCCACGAGATAAACGGAATGGTGAAGTGAGAGCAAAAGTGCAGAGCGAGAGCGCGGCGAGTCGAGGGATCGATAGGATGATGCGTGTCGAGGGTTGAGCAGTCGTAAAAACGAATTTATTTTGAACGTCTGTCTCTCGTTCGCTTCCACTGCCCTTGTTTCCCTGTCGCAGCTTGCTACGACTCTACTCCCGCGTACTAGGTCGGGTATAGCGCGGCAGAGATACTTGGAGGTTACGTATAACCGGTTATACAGATCTCCACTCGCGAGAGACTCCATGCTGCTCGAGTACTCGAACGTAGTGGAATTAAGAGCATTATCGAGTGTGTTCTTTCCTGCTCCACTTTGTTAAGGATACCGCGGTGGGGCGGCGAAGGGCTCGATTCGTGTATTATCTCTTGCACTTGCAATTCTTTTACGATGAACCATGGTCTATATCACGGTTTGTAAATCTTTCGTTAAGAATTCCACGCTCGACGTTATCTTTTATATCTTACAATCCCGCGATTTTTCTGCGAATATACGGATAATTAATTTTTTAAGAAATTTGTTACGTTATTCTATCTTTTGAAGATTCTATTTCCCTTTTATTCGTCGGTTATTTGACCGTGGTTGGTTTAATGTCAATCTAGGGTATTGAATTAGACGTGCTTATGTTTATTGGAGAAAAAGTATCGCTCTCGTAGTATTGTAGATCGTAAGTAGTAGATTAAACGATATTTCCATGAGATCTAGCTATGAAGATACTGCAGTATCGTGAATTTCTCACCATGTACATACGTGGCTTCACGAAGGAGCAAGGCACAGGTCAATTGGGAAAAATCGTGGGCAATGTTTCGGGTGCTTAACATGACCAAATATGGTCGGAAAACGTGAGCATATTGGGAAAGATGTATAAAGGAGGTTAAGAGTGATCGGAGGACAATTTCAGTCGTAGACAATCAGTTGTTGCAAACTGAGTTGTTATTGAATTGTGAAGTTGAACGCTGTACTAAATTGAGAATCGATATAGACCCATGTAAAGAGGTAATTCGTATATTTAATCGGCACTCGCGCACAGTTATAATTCATTAATAAATTACCACCACCGTCAATCACGTACATTTTCAAAATTTTATTTCGGAAAACGAAGAAAGAAAATTGTATATTTGGTATATTTAGATACACGCAACAGATAAGTAGTTCTAGCGTTCGAAGCAGCGTGATCCCATTGTCCGAGGGAAATTCCATAAACGCGGAGAGTAGTTGAACAGCAGAAAGTTCCACATGGAGGAACAATCGGAACACCACAAAATCCCACGATTCACGGATAAGCTCATACGCCGCGACAAAATATATACCGAATGTTCAGAAGCAAAGCTTCCATACAAACTACGCCAATCTCGTTGAACTATCATTCTAATAACTATCATTCAACTTAATCCCAGCGTTTCTAGCAATTTCAGCGATTTCCCAAGTTTCGAATAGCGGTCCGAATGGTTACGGCGAGCAGCGTCGACGTCCACTGTCCAGAAGCTTTCATTGTCATGCAATCCTTGCAACGGGTCCTTTCATCGCGATCCATCGAACAATCGAAACGTTGTTTACCGCGCGGAAACGGCGGCCGCGAATTTCTTTGAATAACGCGGCCGTTCCCACCTCCTTTCGCTATTGTCACACATGTGCCTATTGTTTCCGGTTATGGAAATGTCTGTCGACGATCGAATCGCCGTTAACGGTTATAAAATCGCGCGAACACAACGTGTCTTTGTCCTCCTCGCTTTCCCTCTTCTCTCTCCATTTTCTCCTCCCCCGATTTTTTTATTATTCCACGTCGTTCGCCCTGCGCGGCGTGAATCGCAAACTAAGGTGTCCACGCGAACCGGCAGAACGTTCCGTTTTAGCTCGACTTGCTTTCCCTGAATTTCGATAGCCCCGGCTGTGGCGAAGCTGAAAACATTCTGGTCGGCGAGAGCTGATATTGACGTCCCGAAAATGGCAGAGAGAGGGGGAGGTAAGAGTGGATTAAACCGGATGGAATTTAATAAAACAGAGCTCCGAGGGGAAAAAATAGAGGTAACGCGTTTGAATGAATCGTTGTATCGAGTGTGGATGCGGCGAGCTGAGAATCGAGTAAACTGGGGAGTCGAGGTTATGCGATAAAAAGGAACAAGGATACAATTTCCTAATGTATCGTAAAATCAAACTTCGTTTCAATCTATTGCAGAGTTCTAATTTTCCGTTCTATGTTATTACTAGGCGCGTCTAGCGATGTCTGTTGCTCTGGTATTAGAATAAAATTAACGGTGGAAGGCTCTTTCCTCCTAAGCAATTATAAAGAAAGTACCCCTAGGAATTGTAAAAGAATATCCCAATAAATCTAACTCGTTCAACATATTTTTGTTGTTCTGTTATTAGAATAAAACTAAGGGTGGAAGATTTCTTCCTTTTAAGCAACCATAAGGAAAACACCCTTAGGGATTGCAAAAGAAAAAGCACCCCCAGTCATTGCAACCGAATATCCCAGTAAATCTAACTCCTCCGGATAATTCTGTTGTTCCGGTATTAGAATAAGACTAAGGGTGGAAGGTTCTTTCCTTCTAAGCAACCATAAGAAGAGCAACCTTAAGAATTGCAAAGGAAAAGCACCCCCAGTCGTTGCAAACGAATATCCCAGTAAATCTAGCTCGTCCAGATAATTCTGTTGTTCTGGTATTAGAATAAGACTAAGGGTGGAAGGTTCTTTCCTTCTAAGCAACCATAAGGAAAGCACCCCTAGTCGTTGCAAAAGTATATCTCAGTAAATCTAACTCGTCCAGATAATTCTGTTGTTCTGGTATTAGAATAAGACTAAGGGTGGAAGGTTCTTTCCTTCTAAGCAACCATAAGAAGAGCAACCTTAAGAATTGCAAAGGAAAAGCACCCCCAGTCGTTGCAAACGAATATCCCAGTAAATCTAGCTCATCCAGCATATCTCTATTGTTCTGGTATTAGAATAAAACTAAGGGTGGAAGTTTTCTTCCTTACAAGCAACCATAAGGAAAGCACCCCTAGTCGTTGCAAAAGTATATCTCAGTAAATCTAACTCGTCCAGATAATTCTGTTGTTCTGGTATTAGAATAAGACTAAGGGTGGAAGGTTCTTTCCTTCTAAGCAACCATAAGAAGAGCAACCCTAAGAATTGCAAAGGAAAAGCACCCCCAGTCGTTGCAAACGAATATCCCAGTAAATCTAGCTCATCCAGCATATCTCTATTGTTCTGGTATTAGAATAAAACTAAGGGTGGAAGTTTTCTTCCTTACAAGCAACCATAAAGAAAGCACCCCTAGTCGTTGCAAAAGTATATCTCAGTAAATCTAACTCGTCCAAATAATTCTGTTGTTCTGGTATTAGAATAAAGCTAAGGGTGGAAGAATGTTTCCTTCTAAGTAACCATAAAAAAGCAGCCCTTAGGGATTGCACAAAAGAAAAGCACCCCTAGTCAATGCAAAATAATATCCCAGTAAATCTAACCCGTCCAACGAATTTTATAACAAAATGGCGCGACTTTCGTGGCTAACAATAAGACCCAACGCTGCGAAGTTACCCGAAAGACACGGAAGATCGGGATCCAGAGATTTTGCGCACACTCGTAGGGACCTGTAAACCGATGGTCCAGCAAGCCACGACAAAAGCAACTCGACAGGACAAAATTTCACTCGAATCGCCGAATGAACGTTTACGTCGTCCCTGGCCGCTCTTTCCACCATTTAAAGCTTAATTACGCGGCATCAAGATCTAATTGGGAGCAGTTCTGTCGAGGCCATGGCTGAATCTCGTCACCATGGCGGGAGACAATGCCGTGAATGCGTTTGCGGTCGCGGCACGTGTTGCACGCCACCTAGTTTCGACAACCTTTTCCCCATCGAAGGGGTTGATTCTTTGCGTCCGCGCTGTCGTTAGATGTTCCCGTGCCTCGAATGACTCGCCAACCATTGCCGAATTTTAATCCACGAGAGCAGGCACTAGAGGAAACCCCTTCATCCTCTTTGGGCTTAATATGCTCCTCGATGCAGCCGAGGAACAGGGTCAATTTGGCGGCGAACGTGGGCGATGAGATGACTCGGGTTTCCATGGTGGTGTTACGGTGGAATCGAGGGGTGGTTTCGGAAGCCCGTGTTCGGTTTTGTCTTGCACGGTATTCGTTCAGCCTTCTACTACCGAAATGCTCGTTCGGGTAACTGTTGCAGCATCCAGGGATCGATGTAGCGTTTTAATTAACGTTTCAATTTGAAAATTCGAACCGAGCTTGTATATTTAAAGATAAATACTGGAATTCGGATATTACCCTAATTTTGTATATTTCCACTGGATAATGGAATTTTCCATGTATCAGTCGTGTTTGCAATTAAAACATACGCGTCTAAATATTTGAATTTGAAATATTTAAATACGAGTACTCGAAATTTTGATGTTCAAACTCGAATATTTGAATATTTATATTTCGATCTGCATACACTGCGAATTTTTCAAATGTTTGGAATATTTTCAGTCCTGCGAGGGGAGCAGTAATATTTAAGTACGTCACTGTACGTATACGTAACTAACAGTTTCATTTAAAAATTAAGAATTTCTAATTTAAATTCGAAACTAATTAAACTATCTAAGTGAAAGGATCTAAATTAAATTGGACAGTTCCATTTTCCGACGAATTCGACATTTTTCCATTTCCCATTTTCCCCGCGATAAATACGCGAAATGAGAACAAGCGTAAACGTAATCAAGCAAATCGGAAACCTGGATATATCTCTACGAAATAACTTCGTGATCGAGTTAGTCTGTCCCTGATTTACTCGTCTGCAGGTCAGTTCGACTTCATTTTAATTCCGTCTCTCGTACGTGTACACACACCCTTGCCTCTCTCGTCCGTGATCATAATTTCAACCCTCCTATTGTACTCGAAATATATCAATGACGATCGTGTAATGATTTTCCTTTAGCTTTGCACTCTCCTTTTTAGACAAATGTCGGGTCTTCGGTAATTCACGAGTAAAAGTTTCGTAGGGGCGCAATACCCCTCTCTGTACGCGATAATATATGGCCGAGTCGAATTAAAATTGTGAATGCAGGGAGACAACCGATTGAATTATTTCTCGTTTTCCGATGACGTTCTTCGCGTTCGGTCGGAATTAAATTCAATCAAATATAAAATAGCTCGTAAATCAACAGAGCGCGTGGTCCGCGTTAAATTCGATTTATATATTTATAGTTCAAAAATGGCGCGGGCACGGACGAAGGACAGGTCGAAGGAAAATCCTTATTCGCGCGAGTATCGATTGCTATTCAAATCGATTAGTATTCGAATCGGAATTGCGAAATAACGGATTTGCAGAATGACTATCGTAAGCCTCGTTTCCTCTTTGCGCAGCGCAAACCTGCAATTATGCTTGTTATTCTACTGGTAATTGTGTAATCCATCGTAATCCGTAATCTGTACCAACAGCTACACGGGATTTTGTATAATGTACTCGATACAAATAGACCACAGATGCAAGAATTCGGGGAATTATAGCAACAAATATCTAAATTATTAATAAATTAAACGGGAAAACGATGTAAAGCTTTCTGCGCATTTTTATGGTAATTTTTGTAACAATGGTTTAATAATAATTAAAGAAGCGATTGAAATTTGTATTCCCAAAGATGAAAATTTTATCGAGGTAGATTAATTATTTATCATTATTATTCGCATTATCTTGTTATTCTTTCGTGTATTTATATTAAATTTGAAACAATGATAAAAACAATAGTACGAGTAATG
Organism: Eufriesea mexicana; assembly: GCF_001483705.2. Classification (NCBI taxonomy): domain Eukaryota; kingdom Metazoa; phylum Arthropoda; class Insecta; order Hymenoptera; family Apidae; genus Eufriesea; species Eufriesea mexicana. Next base: position 136,540 of record NW_016910608.1, read on the forward strand.
ATAATGGGAATAATAATAACGTAAATTAAATTAACTTTATTTCAGAATATTAACAATCATCGCGACCTACAAATTGCAGACAAAATTCATATATTTCTGTTCCACTGATCTCTGGGGTAATGTGAAAGGGGTAACTCAAAATTTAATAAATGGTTTAATTAACAATATGATATATCGCATCGTGTGCATTTGCCATAATTTTATCTCGTTTTCGGCGTGTTATTCCGGTTTATACCTTTTAAGTCCATTTTAACGTTATTTTCGATTTCGGACATTCTGAAATGAAAATTCCTTTTTTTTCCAATTTAATTTTTTTTTTTTTCCTCGCGAACTGGCTGTAACATATTTTCCGTAAGCTCGTATTTAATGAAAACATTTGATATCCCCGAATTGTTTGCTTTATGACATATTTTCCATTTCAATCCTACGTAAATTTCACTTTATACGTTTAGCCAGGTGAATCGAAAAACCTGCATGCAATATTTTACATAAATATCGTGTCCCCCGTTCAAGTACTGCAACTTTTACATTACCCTTTCTGGCATATTTTAAACACAAAAATCTGTAATACAGTGACAAGATAATAAAAATCGTTCTCGTTTCTACTATTTCTACGATCTTCTATGCTTTCAAAAGTACTTAACACTGGGTTCCTCGCATTCTCGTTATACGACACAATGAATGCCTAGAATATACAGTAGTCCCTCCATTATCAGATTTAATAAGTGTGAAAGGTTGACCGAATAATCGAGAACACCGAAAAATTGGAGCATTTTTCCACGAGTCAAAATAGGTATAAATATATACGTTTGTATGTGAAAAGTATAATATATGTTTTATTTGACACCATTGTGGTTCCATTCATAAACTATGGTCTATTCCTTGAATTACTTCAAAGTATACTGCGGATGATATTAAAACCCAGTAAATGAGTGTATACAAATCGTAGCATCGTAGGTTTAAGAACCTAAAAGGGCTATAAAGGAGGAAAACAGCGAAAGTGAAAGGACGTGACGAAAATCAGATCCATCGGGAGAAACAACTTAGAACTCAGAACTCAAGATTCAGATTTTAGAACACAGAATTCAGAATTAAGAACTCAAGATTCAGGTTTCCCAACACAAAACTCGAGATTCAGGTCTCAGAACACAAAACCCAGAATTCGGAACTCAAGATTCAGGTTTCACAATACAAAACTCAAAATTCAGGTCTCAGAATACAAAACTCAGAATTCAGAACTCAAGATTCAGGTCTCAGAACACAAAACTCAGAATTCAGAACTTAAGATTCAGGTCTCACAACACAAAACTCAAGATTCAGGTCTTAGAATTCAGAACTCAAGATTCAGGTCTCACAACACAAAACTCAAGATTCAGGTCTCAGAATTCAGAACTCAAGATTCAGGTCTCACAACACAAAACTCAAGATTCAGTTCTTAGAATTCAGAACTCAAGATTCAGGTCTCACAACACAAAACTCAAGATTCAGTTCTTAGAATTCAGAACTCAAGATTCAGGTCTCACAACACAAAACTCAAGATTCAGTTCTTAGAATTCAGAACTCAAGATTCAGGTCTCACAACACAAAACTCAAGATTCAGGTGTCAGAATTAAGAACTCAAGATTCAGGTCTCAGAATTCAAGCTTCAGGTCTCAGAACACAAAGCTCAGAATTCAAAATTCAAGATTCAGATCTCTGAACTTAAGGTTCAGGTCTCAGAACACAAAATTCAGAATTCAGAACACAAGATTCAGGTCACACAGTACAAAACTTAACATTCGGGTCTCAGAACACAAAACTCAGAATTCAGAACTCAAAATTTAGGTCTCAGAACACAAAACTCAGAATTTAGAACTCAGAACTCAGAACAGGATAGGTAATCACTCGGTCTCCTGCTATTTTTAATCTCACCTTCCGGATCTCTCCGCGAGATTAGAAACCGCGAAAGGGAATGGCGAATTCGGAGATTACCATGCCTGTAAAATCGGGACTCGGGCCGAGAGGAATTCATCGATGTGGCGGTAGTCGGTGCCATTCCGCGGATCAGGTTTGCTACCCGTCGCGAAACAGAATACGAAATTGTCCCGCGTTCGGCATCGATACGCAAATTGGAGAAATTAAAGTGGCTACGGGGGTTATTGATACGCTCGCGACCCACATTTCTTTGCCGTTTATTCGCCGCGTTTCAGCTATCGATTATCGCGTCGGCAGATATTCAGGCCGGATCACCGAGTTACCCGAACGTAATCTTCGATCTCGTTGCCGAGTCGCCGAATTCGAGACCCCCATCGGGGGTGAACGCCACCCCCTGGGGGTGCTATCCGTGTCTCGTTAACCCGGAATTTCATTTTCTTTCATTTTCCCTCATCTTCGTTCCTTCGTTTCTTCGTTCCCTTCGTCTTATTTCCTCTCATTTACCGATCTCTCTTCCCGCTTATTGTTTACGCGCTCGTTTATTCGTTTTCTTCGCTCGTTACGACGCGTCCTCGTGCTTTGTGTAAAAATAATTCGCGCGACTCTGCGGCCGTGCCGAAATCAGAGGCGTTTGCATGAATAGATAACGAAGGAAAAAAGAATATTCGCAATTTCGATCGGAGTGCCAAACGAAAAGGGGTGGAATGGCGGAACGGGATCGGTGTTTGTTCGAAGATGCGTGGAGGAGCATGGTATCAATCTCGAATCGAAATAAATGAATATGAGGGAAGTTTACGAGTTCGGGTGAACAAAGGGAACGAGATGTAAGGACGAAAATGAGGGTTGAACTGAAAAGCTGGCTGGATAAATCTCGTTACTCTGGACGAATAAATGAGACTTCGAATCGAGATGGAGAGGCGATACGAAGGGAAAAATGTACTTAAAAATTTCTGTTGGGTCGGGGAAAGATTTTCATCCGCGAAGAAATATTTCAGAAACCAAGGGGTTTCGAGTACCCTTTTCTACTTTTGCAATCGTTATGGTCGTTACGTTAAATGGTATAAAATACGCGAGGGAAACGTAACGCAAAGTCCAAAGAGTAATTATTCCGACGTGGAACGGGGGATACAAATGCTCGATAAATTTTCCTTCTGCGAGCGTATCCTGTGACTATACTTTACCTTAATGATTGAAGCTTATCACGGATCGTGTAATTAATGGCTCGTGTTACGCAACACGTGGCGTTACGACGGGTTTGTTAATCACTGAAAATACGCAGCTTAATCACGAGCGATAACGCGAAAGGACACGACTGTTTTTCATATTCGACGCTGAAGGGATCCAGGATAAATGTGCCCATCGGTTATCCGAGGCACGCGAAGAGTGAGCTTTAAAAAATCCGGGGAAAAAGAGGTGGGAAAAAGTGTCGACCCAACGGACAATAAATAACGTTGCTCCTTATCGGCGTATTCCTCACTTGCGAAATATGTGTCTCGATAATACATTAGCGAGCAACGTAAAAGATAAATTTCGTTGGGCGGTGTCTATGAAGCGAGAAAATCGATGAGACCCCTCGAAAACCGTGGCCAATCGTTTTCTAGCGATTGTTACGGCCCTGACACGATCTGACAAGATTTAGGGGACATTTCTGCAAGATTCTGCTGCATCTGTTGCATATAAATTAGCCCGCATTGTCGACGTGGCAGGGCATATGGTAAGCTTTCTGTCACATTTAGAAAGGTTTGCGAAGCTTCCGCGTAATTGGGAAATTTATTCCACAGATTTAACATTAATTCCAATGATCTATATTATTATTGGTCCGATTAATCTCGGACGGAAGACTTTGCTTAACGCTGATTTATTTTACGAATGTAATTACTCATTGCTCGTCCAGTGGAAATTAATTTCCAGAATATTTTAGAATATTCCATTTTTCCGTCCGCGTGCGATATTTATTTTTCCGAGTCCTCTCGTTATTCAAACAGAAAAAAAAGAAAGAAAAAAAAGGAAAAATGGGAAAGAAATTTTTAATATCAATTCGGAGACGAAAGTAAAGATCTAAATCGAATAGCTGTCAAATAAGGCCACTTCAAAATTACTTAATCCTCGTCCAATGGAAATTAATTTCCAAAATATTTTAGAATATTCAAATTTTCCCACCTTTGCGATATTTATTCTTCCGAACCTCCTCATCACCCAAAAAGAATAAAAAGAAAAAGAAAGAAAGGGAAACAAATTTTTGACATCAATTCGTCGATGAAAGCAAAGAAATCGAATGGCCGACAAATACCATCACTTCCAAAATTACTCAATGCTCGTCCAATGGAAATTAATTTCCAGAATATTTTAGAATATTCCATTTTTCCCTACTCGTGCGATATTTATTTTTCCGAGCCTTCTCGTTACTCAAAATGGAAGAAGAAATGGGAAATAAATTTTTGACATCAATTCGTCGATGAAAGCAAAAATCTAAATCGAATGGCCGACAAACACGACCATTTCCAAAATTACTCAATGCTCGCCCAATGGAAATTAATTTCCAAAATATTTTAGAATATTCAAATTTTCCCTTCTTGTGCGATATTTATTTTTCCGAACCTTCCCATCACTCAAAAATAAAAAAAAGAAAAAGGAAAAGAAGGGAAACAAATTTTTGACATCAAATCGTCGACGAAAGCAAAGACCTAAATTGAATGGCCGACAAATACCGCCACTTCCAAAATTCGCGATGGACGATTAAATCTAGGACAAGATAGTCGAAGAACTTGGAGCTGAAAAATGAAACGAAATGGATGTCACGAAGAGTTCTTCTTTCTCCCATTCTCGAATCTCGAGTTCATCCACGAGGAGGCGGCCACATTTCAAGTCACACTCTGCATAAAATAAGAAGGCTGATCGTGGCACACCGCTTGCTCGGCGTTACTTCTACTTATCTATGACAAGATCTACGTACAGTCTGCAAGTAACGACCTAGAGGAGACCGGTGTATCGCCGTGGTAGCTCGGGGAAGACTTTTCGAGCACCACGAGACGTTCGTGGCAGAGAAGTCTCCTTAATGAATTCGTGGTACCTTTGTACGTTCAGCCAGCGCGACAAAAAGATCCTGACCAACTGAATCTGTTGTTCGAGTCAGCCTCCCTTTTCGGTAGAAGCAAGACGAATGGGGAAATTAAAGTTGCGGAGGGGAAATTAAAGCTGATAGGCTCTGGGGTGGTCGGAAATAGTTGTCTAGGCAAGTTGGGTTAAGTTAGGATACATTTGGTTTTTTATGTGTGATTAGGTTAGATTGGGATTGCTTCGACCTTTGCGATATAATCGGCTTTTCGGCGTATTTCTGCGCTCTGCGTTGCTGAATAAAGGAAATTGCTGAAGCAGTTTGCGGATAATATGGAAAAATACGCTGCAAATGCTAAGTTATCTACCGAGAGCTCCTGTTCTAAGAATGAAAACTCGAATCGCTGAGAGCACGTTGAAAAGCACGAATACCTAAGTCATTCCAAGGAAAAAGTGATCAACTCTTTGCACTCGAGAGGTGACCCTCAGTCGCCATTTAATCAAATTCTAAAGATCGAGGTTAATTAATATATGTAGGATTGGAATGAGTACGGCCCTGAAAGAATGTCTAGAGTGTTTGGGCTTAGAACGAAAGCGATCGCGTGCAAGAGGATCGATTGTAAAGAATATTTATGGCAGAGTCGAGCGAAAGTTTAGGGATGCGTTCAGAGTGGTTGAAGTACCTGGCCCACCCAGGTTGCGCGGGAAAGAGGCATGATTGGGAAGGAAAGCCTAGGTATGAAAAAGGACAGAATGAATGGTTTAAATAAAGGTGCAAGGGCGCGGGGGAGGCAGTCTTTAAGAGTTCTTTAAGCCAGTCTTTTTGCAGTCTTTAACACTAGGTTTACGGACGCTATCTGTATACCTATTTCTAAGGACACCTGTCTAATTGACAGGTAAAGGAAACCACGTGCCATTTTTTCAACGCTTAGTTTAATTTAAAAACAATTATATATCATATTAACAGTTTTAATATAAGCTTACTAAATCTGTTATCATCGTATAATTGGAGCAACCCTTCCGACAAATTGACGGGTTTCGTAAATCTAGTGATAAGAGGGTGCCAGTGTGTCAGTCAGAGAATATGTAAAAAGTCCGAGTCAGTCTAAAAAAGATCAGAAGAGCGTTCCCATAGCGAATCTCTCTTGTTTCATAGTCGTCAGTCTATTTATAAGCATATTTTATTCTATTAAGAAGCCAACAATACTATCTTAAGTCAATCCACCCAAAATCCGATCCCACATATATTACGTTTAAAATTACCCAACGATGCGTGGGATATCGAAATAAAATAACTCTACGTCTTAATTTGTATACGATTTCCTGTTTATAGTTTTATAAATATCCTCGGATTTTGGATTGCTATAGTCATTTGAATTTGCATAGCTTTTTGATTCAAATTTTGCATAAATGAAAGGTTATGACAGAAAGTCCTCGAATTACTATTTTTCTGGAACGAAAAGATGGCCGAGTGCAAAGGGGTGAAATATATTTCGAATTATCGTATAATCGTAAAAATCCCTGCTTCCCTTCTGATCTCGATAGAGTACGGGATTGATTGCACGAAATTTGGAAAATCGAGCTCGCCAATAATAAACCTCCCTCTTTTAGCACCCCTTTCGTTCCGTCGCACGAATCCTTTGGATTAATTAATTCGTACACAGCAGAAAGCACCCTTCCAAGAACTCTACCCCTCGGTCGATCGATTGGAAGTTTTGCTCGCACTTGGAATTCTCCGTGGCTTGGGTGGAAAAGAGAGTGGAAGTTGTACGGGGCGTCGGAAGGAAAAGGAAGATCGTGATCGGTGGAAAGTTTCGGCAGGATCGATGAGACTGATTCCCAGGCGAATAGGGAGGGGGCGGATTCCTTTCGCCCCCAATTACCGTCGCTGACGATCGACGCCCCATTCCCGATCAGCCTACAGGGCTGTAACGCGAAGATAATCATTGTTCTCGATGCCTGTGAATGGCCGTTCGGTTCCGTCGGCGGAACAATGTCCACGGAGGAGGTGGTCGATGAATGCAGGGTCCCCGAGTCATTCTGTCCGCGTCAATAACGACGCCAGCGGAGAAGAAAGAGTCCTAGTTCCCGAACTTGCGAGCCACCCAGTCGAAATTAGCGTCATTCCGAAGCCGGCAGCCGTGTGAAACGATCGTGAAATCGCTGCAACTTGGAAAATCGTCGTTTAAGGAGTATTTGCGGTTGTGGTTTCAGCCCGTGATGGGGCTGAAGTTTTGAAGATGTGCCTTTAATGGAGAGAATTGGATCCAGTTATCGACGAATGAATCTGGGCATTCCGGATATTGCTGAATCTCCAACAGAGTTATATATAAATGTATCGCGAGTGTGCGGATGTGACAGAATAATGGAAACGAGATATGTCATAGGAGGCTAGCTGTTGCTTCTCGAACACTGCAACTCGCTCGGGGAGTTTCGCGGGGTTGTAGGGCCCATTTACGCAGATGCAGCAATGTTGCTGGGATACGGCCTACTCTGAATTAATAGAGCTAGGCCTGGTTACGGTTGAACTACAGAGAGTTCTATAACAGACTGTTTCCTGCACTGATGGTGGGTCCTAAATGATAGTATGGTCGTGATGACTGTCCGGTCTTCTTGGGATTTTTCGAAGAACTCTCTCGTGACTGCTCTGTCGGTGAGTTTATAAGTCTGTCTACTGATTGATGGGTATAACGTAAGAGATGGATGTGTGTCATTCCGTGGTGGTGGAAGTTTAAATAATTTGGGTCCTTGTGCCTATCTTAAGGGTGATATTGGTTCATGCTACGATTTACCCAAGTGCTGACTAGGTGGTGAAGAGTGTGTACAAGTCAAGGGACACTGGCAACAGGGATATAAACAGTCCCCCACTTGACCTGGGATATTGCGGTCCTAAGGTCGCAACACTAGCCTCCTGTCTAAGTTTCAGTACTCACTGCGTCTCGAGATGATCGTCGTCACCTTCGTCACGGATTTCGACCTTGTCTGGGACGGTAGCAGACCCAGTGTAACTGGGCTGCGCGTGTAAACACTCGCCTGCCTTCTGCTCGCAGACAGACAGTACATAAGAATTACGCAGAAAAGTATGCTCGTCTCCCTTCCACCTAACTACGGTCGTCCAATTTCAGTGTTCGTTCAGCCACTTTACACAGCGTTACCGTGAACACCGGAATTCTTATAGGAACTGCAAACTGTATACCGTTCACCGAATATTCGCTCAGTTTACCTCAGCTCTGTTTTTAGTCTGGTTTAACGTCTTCTTGTTCCCATTCCCACTCGGCTCCTCTCAACTCCGCGTCTCTATGACTCCACCAGGCACCCCGAAGCCTCTTCGGATCACCCTCGTTTGCCTAGCTCTCTCATAGCTCCTCTCTCCTTGCCACGACATTTTCTAACTAGCTTTATTGCTTTTGCTTCTCCGTGTCCCACTCGCCTATCCCCGAATCTCGTTCATTTTTCTTACCTCTAGATTCAGCTCTCTCTAACTTGATTTTTCTTAGCGCTCTCCCTCCCTAATCCCACTTAGTCCCCCGCAGTTTTCTACTCGGTTACCCTCTATACCTCCAGGTCTGTTTCTCTCTCCTTCCCTGTCCTCGCGCTATAAATCAACCGTGCGCTAAAAGCTATATGCTATATACCATTGGCTACGCGTCACCGCTCGCAGCTATAGGACAATCTCGCAGATTTTTCTGGAAGAACCGCTGAAATGGAACGAAAGCTACGCCGAAGACGAGGAAACACGGAACACGACTAAAGAAACAACACGATTATTAAATTACCGCTGTTTCCCCGGCAATCTCACGTTTATCTTCTTCGTCTGTGTAAATTATGCTCGTTCCTGGCGCTCATTATTATTTCGATAATCGATTCTCGAACACCTGCCGCGTACGAGTGAAACAAAGCCGCTTCGTGGACGCTTCGAAATCAATGCTGTCTCCAATTTATCCCAACGCATACGCGAATATTCGTCGATCCTTCTCGATCGTTCCCCTCGACGCTCGTTTAGCCAGACCAGAGCGCGGCCGGACCAGGATCCGTGCAATTATTCCTGGCAATGTTTAACGATTCACAATTACGACAATCGCAACGATCCGAGGGTGAAAATTTATTTTAATGCGCGACAAACAATCGGCAATCGCGAACCGCTCGCGCGCTTTCACGTATTTCCCAGCCCCGTGCTTTCCCGGATTTTCGCGGAGGCCTGCCGCGGGACGATTTTATAGGGCACGCGTCGCTTTAGGGGGCGAAATATATAGTCTTCGCGATAACTTAAGGAAGCTGTCGACTGCGTTCGATAACCGGGTTAGATGTCGACACGCGTGATATATACCGCGAGAAAACGTTGCGCACAGAGTCCCACTTAAATTCAATCGAACAGGACGTATCTAGGAGGAGACGGGAAAGAATAATACTTCCACGGGGAAGTGCATTTGTATTCGAAGCTAGCAGGCGAGTCTCTAAAAAGGTTCGAGGAAAGAGGAGGAACCGGTATCAAATTATCGACCAGGTTTCGCTATGAAATTCCCACCTAATTTGCAAAGAATGGGCGACACTCTGCCGGAGCAGTAGCGAGGGAACTAGGAACTAGAAACAGGAGAGGATGAAAATTCTCCCCACGTTCCCCGCTCTAATTCTTCCATCCTATTTTTATCTATGAACTTCGAGTGCACTCCGATAAGTGATTCTTTCGGGCACATCCTAGCTGCAATTTGCAGAACTGATTTCATTGATCCCCCGAGGCTATTTCTGGCTATAGACGATACGTCCGATTCTCTGAACAGCTCTGGTCAGACTTTCCTTACATCGGGTCGAATCTTTCTCTCTTTGTTCCCTTTTATCGAGTTTTCCCCCAGCTGTTCCTACCACTGTCTATCTCTATTTGTTGTTTAACCTTTTTCCAGTCTTATTAAGTTTTCTCTTTCACTCGCAATTTCCACGTCCTTCTACACTTCCCGCTTTTACCCTGGCCCTTCTACTTTTTCGTTAATCTTCTTTAATTTCCCCTGCTGCTTTCAGAACTTCGTGCTTTTTCGACTTTCCTAGGATACCATTAGCTCGCACGGCTTACTTTCTCCTCTCTTCGCGGTTTCTTCTTTCCTTCGACCCGTCGCTTCCCCTAGTTCCCTTGGTTATCCTAGATACCTGTAACTTCTGCTCCCTCGACTTTCTCCGCTTCTTTTTAATACCCGAACTTTCCTCTCCCTTTGCATCGATGCTCTCTCCTCATTTTTCGTCGCAGTTCTCGCATTACGGAGTCTATTCTTGACCCTTGAAGAGTCTGGCCTTCTCCAGCTTCGTACCACTACAGCCTCTCTAGCTCTGCCTAGTTCCACCCAGCTGTTCCAGGATTCCCTTCGTTTCTCTCGTCGTTCCCCGACTCTCCACGACCCCCATGAGCTCCCTCCAACATCCTCTTCCTTCCTCTCTGCGCCCCATCTACTTTTCACAGCTCTACCCACCAACTCCACGTGTCACAGCCCTATTCCACTCCATCTTATCAGACTTTTCTAGCTATTCCTGGCTCTCTTTCTTTATTACCCGTGTTTCCTCCAGCTCGCACAGGCTCGAACACCTCGTGAAACAAGGGTCGGCGATGATTCCACGAGGAACAGCACGGCGACTGGTCCACCAGTTCCACGAGAGAAGATTAATTAAACGAACCACTTAGGCCGAATTAGCGCTGGCAATTGTGAAAGTTTTGCAATGCAAATAGATAGGAGAATCGGACGAGGATCGAGTCTACGGTTAACACTCCCGCGGGATAAAAGCGGGAACATCCCTTAACGCGACGCCACCCCTGCGTCTCTATGATCTCGCGAGCCGAATATCTGCTCGAGGTGTCGTCACGACCGAACGAAACGTATTAATTACGTATCGATCACGAGGCTTGATACGTGACACGACGCAATCAGTCTTGGATGTCGGTTCATCCCCTAACTCCGAATCGATTGCCCAGGGATCGTGAAACGTGAAGCAGAGTCGTTGCGATCGTTTAAATTGCGCGTAAAATGCCTGGAAGAGGATCCAGGGATATATGAGTGGGATCAAATCTTACCAGGGTTGAATTTGAGCGAGTTAATGATTACGACTCGCTTTGCCAGACGTGTCTAATTATTTCTCTGCGAAGCGTTGTTCAGGCCGTTAGCCAAATTCATGGCCAAACGACCACAAGCGTGGTAGCAAATTAGAGATCTTGCCCTGCGGGCCTCGAGTTTAGAGGAATGTCGTTTTAGTTGCGTTTAAACGACGACGATACGAGCCAGTGAGCCGATAGTACCACCAGTCTAGCTTCACCCATGGACTCTACGAGAAATCCACATTCCCAGAGAGCCTCTTGATCAGCCCGTGGAATAACATCGGTAACAAGGAGATCGATAACTCCCGAGTCACTGCCGATGATCAACACGAGGTAACCAAAGTGGCAGGAAGAACTACCGCGAGCAATGGAAGCAAATTGGTGGGAACAGCAGTGCAAACGGTCGGAAGGGACTGAAAGAGAAGATTAGGGGGGAAACTGGAGAGCGGGGAGGGAAATGGAAGAAACGGAGGAGAAGCGCGGAGAAAACGAGGGAAACGCGGAGAAAATGAAGCAAGCAAACGGAGCAAAGGGGTAACGGGATGAAAAGGAAGAATCCAGAGTAGCGTGGAAAGAAGGGCGAGTTGGCGGTGGGGTGGAAACGGGGAGAGGGTGGCGGACGACGTGTTCCGACGATTCCCTCCGCTTGACACTTTCGGCTGGCGTTGAAAGAGCTAGTTCGGTGTGGCAGAGCAAGGCGCTGCCACGGAGAAGCCTCGCCGATGGCAACGTAGCGAGAAAATACGTTTCCGCAGCTGGCACCGCAGACATTCCTCCGACTCGTTTCTCGCCTCGTCTTTTACCGGTACCACGGCGCGCGCTAGCCACAGGAATTCGCCGGCGACGCACGCCCCCAGCGTTGTCCCATTTTCCAATCTTCCCCTGCATTCTGGGCAACGTCCCATTCCTGCGGTGCCCACCTTCTTCTCGTCATACTTGTTTCCACGGATTTGTATCCTGTCCTTTGCTTCATTTTTCGCGATAATTATCTCGTCGTGAATTCTGTTCGCACTGGGCTAGGACCCAATGACAGACCATGCGAGTGATCTTTGATTGATCAGACTGGGGTTTGGAGTATAGGTGTTTGATGACTGTTATATTAATCGGTGGATAGTCGATGGCTTCTTTTTCAAAGTTCTCGAAAGTTGTGGATAGTTTCGAATAATACTCGTTTCCACGAATTTGTATCTTGTCTTTTGCTTAATTTTCCACGATAATTCTCTGGTCATGAATTCTGTTCGCACTGGGCTAGGTCCCAATGACAGACCATGCGAGGGATCTTTGATGGATCAGACTGGGGTTTGAAATATAGGTGTTTGATGACTGATAAATTAATCGTTGGGTAGTCTATGGCTTGTTTTTCAAAGTTCTCGAAAGTAGTGGATAGTTTCGAATAATATTCGTTTCGATGGATTTGTATCTTGTCCTTTGCTTAATTTTAATTTTCTGCCATAATTCTTCAGTCATCGAAGAGTCGTAAGAGATTATGGAGATAATGTTTCACGAGTCGAACACGGTTTCGGATTTTGGATTTTCTTCAAGACTAGGCGTTTGGAGACTAGCATTTGCCAGTAATTGGATAGTCGATGGTTTCTTTCACGAAGTTCTCGTAAGTTGTGGATAGTTCCGCGTAATGAAGATTATGGAAAGGAGCCGTGTAAAGGGCGTAGTTTAATAATGACGTTTCAAGTTTCTAATTACACCAAAACGATGATTACCCGACCATCGATTACTGCAAGACCCCGATTATTCGGACTGTCGATTAAGCGGAAATTAATTTTCGCATTATCGATTACCCAAACGCGTATACCTAGGTGCTTAGAACTTGGGCCAAGTTAAACTGTTAGGGTTGGGAGCTTTTGGAACATACTCGAAGATTTTCTCGTAGCTTTATGCATTAACGTGTCCTCCGAATAGTCGTTGTTTCAAATTAATTAAATTTATTCAATTTATTCCAGTGTTTCTACCTTCGCAGTAATTTCCAAGCTACTCTTTTCTCCGGGAATTATCTATCACCTGTCAATTCTTGACGGAAAAAATCGAATTTATTTCTAAATTTTTCTCTCATTTTTCCCTGCTTTCTCTGCTGCTTCTACGAATAGATTCACTCGTTCGACGAGTTATGAACAGTTTCTCCGTTCGCAAACGAGGCGGTTGACCCTCTGATCGAAGTTTCCGTTGACAGAGCTTAGAGACGAGGCTTAAATCTTTCATCGGGAAGTTTCAATGACGTAGCGAGGGACTGCACAAAGACCTGGCTCTGGTGATAGGTCCCGTTTATTGACCGATCATTCCACCGTCAACCCATTTATTTAACAAATTCTGCTGATCAACCGCGAAACCATCCGATTATTGTTTATTCGCATCGGTCGTCTCGCCTAGCCGGAAACGGAGTGCTGTTTGCCGTCCATTATGGGGAATTAATTTTTATGGAGACGAGTGCCACGCTGAGAGGCTAGTATCGCGTGATGTTTGTTTTATTGTCGCGGGACATGGATGGGTGAGTCGATATTGGTAAATGGGAGCTGTATTTCCTTGCTGTCGTAGAATTAAATTTGATGGACGTTTGATTGTCACTGATTGTCACTGAAAATTCCGGCTTGATTACCGAACAATTAGTTGAATTGTCGTTTAATAAATTCTCAACGCGAAACTACCTCGTGGAAAATTTAAATAACCGGTCGAATATGCGTCGGGGAGGTATTACGCGATAAGTGAGGCATATTTATCGTTATTATTTTCCAAGGGACAAATATCTGTCAATTTATCGCGCGATAATCGAAGGATTCGAAAATTCCGCTTCGAGTCGCACGTTTTGCAGTGCTATACCCACTGAAACACACGCGCTTGGAAAACACATGATTTTTCCAAGACGAGGACTCCGAGAATGGCATGCGAGGAACGCTGAAAAATTCAGACCCATGGCTCATGGAGACGTCGAGTCATCGTAAAGCGAATGTCGTCGGCGAATGCAAAGCCGTCGAAAGAAACGCGTCTTCTTCGAGTGTCGTAAATAGCAGACGTTCTAAAAGCATTCTAACCTCTATATATTTTTCTTTTTTCACAAAGGAAAAGCGTACCCCGAATAAACCTCGGAACTTTAAACATGCACGAATGAAAAATAAACGTACCCCTCAGAGAAAACTCACCGTTGATTCGATTATTCCCTTCCCTTAGAATTGCATTAATTAAACCAACAATTATAGCGCACTTCTATGTAAACGAAATTAAATCGGAAATAAAAGTACCGAGGAAAAATGCGATCAAAGAAAAGATCGAGAGGGGGAAATGAAATCGTAATTTCAGCGGGATAATAAATAATAAATCACGGAATTCCGAAGCTTTTTATTCCACGGGAAACATGAAAAATGTTGGAATGCTAACGACATAAGTCGAGACATCTTACATATAACGTCGATGTTAACCCTTTGCACTCGAGAGGCACCCTTCAGTCACCATTTGATAAAATTTCGAAGCTCGATATTCATAAATATGTAAAATTTCAGATAATGTAACGATGTGCCAGGTATCGAAATGAAATAATTCTACGTGTTAATTATCATACGATTTCTTATTCTTGCTCAGAAAAATATCGTCAGCTTTGTAACAGAAAATCTTTAAACTCCAATCCTTCTTTCGCCAAAATATCGTCGAGTGCAAAGGGTTAAAATGTTTTCTTTCTATTCCATACTAATGTATGATTGTGTACGTTTTGGTCGCCAGCCAAATTCCTTTGTTCAAACGAATCAGTCTCTGAACAATCGTTGTACAGCACACACCGATCGAGATGCCAATTATTAAAGCCTTGTCTTTCTATAATTAGCGTTCCTTCCTTTTTAACTACACTGCCATCCCAAATTTGATCAAAAAATCGAATTAAAGCTGACTGAAGTTAGGGGACTGGGTTTCGTTTGTCCGATTTTGCCTCGTATTTTATTCGAATTTTCATCCCGTATCGTGGCACCTACTCGGTACATCGTGGAGAAAGATGAACAACTTGGAAATAAGTCGTTCGCCCGTAGATTCGACGGATACGCCGAGCTCTGAAGAGCATTGACGAATTTCACGCTCGCGAAAGGCTTTCCTCCGATTGATAGATCCCTTCGGTAGACGGTGGTTGCAGGTGCGAGGTAATGGATATATCGGTTTGTCAGCGCGGCACGATTAATCAGCAGGATCCAGGCCGGAGAACACTCCTGGGCTGCTTAGAAAAATTGCCAGCTGTAAATCCCGCGGTTTCATTGTTTCCAGAATTTCTGTAGGGACGTAATACCGCGTCGGTCATCGAAATTGTTCGTGTCCGTGAGATTGCCCGAAGTCGGGTAAAATTCGCTTCGATATATTTTCATTTCGAGCGGGAAGTTTGAATCGCTCAGACTGATCAAGGAACTGGACGTAAATATAAATATCTCTGGGCTTGCTACGATATCGGATAACTTCGGTGCTTGGTACTCTGAGATTGGACTGAAGCAGAGATTGAAGACAAACAGCGATTAATGATTAAAAGTTGCGAGAGGGTAGAGCGATATTGGAATGGATGCAGCTGCCTATTGCACGGTCTCTTAATTACCAGTAATTAATTAGACGTCCACCTGGGACCTAACGCAAATAGACTTTATCAGAGATAAAGAAGCAACTGTGGAAATCACGAATGCAGATGGCACGTCTACCAAGCTTTGTCCTTTTTATCAAATAATCTCTGATCTCTCTAATTTATTCTCTAATCTGATAAAATATTTGTTAGTGATGGATGAAATTTAATAACAATAAGAATAATTATTTATTTAATTACGAACATTATCAAACACAAATATTTGGTTGAAATGTAATTATTTTATCACTATCACATGCTCGCACGTCTTCTCTCTATTTAACCCTGCGGTATATTCTCAAAGAGAATCATCAATACAAACGACGCGATATTTGACAATTGTCAGAACAATATTGAAACAATTGCAGATATTCAATTGCTATGTTATATTTCAGGTGGAATCAATTAGTAAAATAGCAAAAGTGATAGAGTAACAAAAATGTAAGGAGCGTCTATTTAAGTTTTTCGTATATATTGATAAATTCGTGAGGACGTATATATACATCTTTCGTATATAGCGATAGACCTGTGAGGACGTATATATACGTCTTTCGTAGTGAAAGGGTTAATACTCAATTGGAACTGACCTATGCCAAATCACTTTCCTTTTTTTCTTTCTTCTTTCTTACATTACATTGATATATACAATTTACCCAACATCTCGATCATTACACGCATACTGATTTATCATAATAACCTGAACTCATTAGATATTTCCAATCCCATGCATACTTGGTCCACTCATTCCAATACATGTACATTTAAAAATCTGTGTAACCATTACCACGATATTCCCTACCTGATATCTGATAATCTCTAATCTTTAATCTTCTGACGGATGATTGTCAGGAAATTATACCACGTGAAGCCTCGGTTAACAAATTATCTACTCTCCCATACAGAAGCTTCCTATCTACATCTTATTAAATAAATTAGCATTTCCAAAATAGACATCGATCACACGCCCACTCCAACTTTAATTTTGCTCTACGTAATATTTCACAAACCTTGGTTAAAAATATCCACAACGTAGGTTAGCTTCTATGCGTAGCTTCTATAGCATAAAAGCTTCCTGTCTACGTCTTACTAAATAAATTATCATCTCAAAAATAGACACGGATTACGCAACTGTTTGTTAAACGGTAATATTCCACGCGTTATCTCTAAAATATTTCGTTCCCCTTCGTTATGCTCCGTGAAATTTAATAAAAGCAAGTGCACCGTGAAAACCTAACTGCGTCCAGCGCATCTCGGGCATCGCGAAGCTCTGGGAATCACTCGCGAAAATCGAACATGCAGCGGCGCGACTCGTGCCAGAAACCAAAGCATCGCCGGGAATAATAATAATAAATCAACCTGCCCGCGCTTACCACCGCGCGTCTTATCAACCGGAAGTGGATTATCCGCGCGCAGAGACGAAATTATCCAGCCGGTAGTCCGTGAATCACAACGCGGAGTGGCGGGCTGTACGCCGCGTTAAAAGTTAATTAAAGTCCCGCACGGACGGCCGGGCGCAATTTTTAATCGTCGTAATCAACGGCCGCCTAATTTCCTTCGTGGCTAGCTAGGTGCCACGGCAATCGATACCGGAAACCGCCGAGGGAATTCGTCTCGTTCGCGGAGAAATATCGCGATGCAATTTGGAAAGCGCCGCGCTAGACGCCCGGAGACAAATCGTCACGGCGGCCATTTTTCTATGGCGAGACGCGCCATGGCCTCTCCGAAGGTAGTTTCGAGGAACATTGATTAATTCCGACCGGCTAGCTGGCTTTTCCCCGACGAGACACAGGCGTATGCATTGAAAGGGTAGACACGGCTTCGTTGCTTTTCAGATTCGGCTATCCTGTCTGTCAATGTGGCACCGGTGCAGGGTTGGTCGTGAAATTATCAGGTGAGGGGGATACTACCGATTATTATTGTCGTTATCATAGCGCGAGCAAATATGACAACGTTATATATAAAAGCAAAGATGACGTGACTATTCAGGGAGCTTAATCCTTTCTTTTTCGAACACGGTCCCCAGGAGCGACTACTCGGTATAACTGATAAATGCTCATCGTTATTATTGCACACACGGTGTGCAACCGGTCTTATAGCCTCGGAAATCAATTGTACACACGGTGTGCAATCGGCCTCGATTAATGGGTTAATTGACAGACTATTCACTGTGAATAAAATCGGCTAGAAATTAATTAATAGACTCGAAGAAAATGATTGGAAGAAACAACCCCTTCGATATTACCTATGACTATAGTCGCCCATTGACATTTTGCATCCATTCACAAATTTTGTCTAAACAATTATGACGAATTACGTTATAATATCCCATCTTTTACATATTTTGTGATCAAATGTATATTCTTATGGCTGGCTATTCAGTATGACTATATTCACGAAAGACATAGTCATATCGAAAGGAATAAAAATAGAAAATACAATTTTGGAGAATGACTACTAGGCCTCGAACGAGTCTCGAGTGAATGTAGATATATAGGGAAACTTAAATCCTCTGACAAGGGGTGGTGCCATATTATCCACATCAGGTGACCGAGAAGTTCCCAATATTTCATCGCAATAGAAAAGAAAATTGTTCAATTCTTCATTCGTCGAATTACCAAATACCGTAATTTCAAGTACCATGGAGAATTAAACGCCAAGGAAATATTCTCGCGTGGAAACTTCGTTTTTGATCCCCCTTTCAAAGATATCGTGTCGCTCGATTAACACCAAAGGAAAGAATTGATCGAAGAATTCGTTTAGAGTTCATCGAGAAGCATTTGCAATTCCGAAAGGAAAGAGTTCACCGGAAGCACGTGCTTCCGTCAAACTAGAAGAAGATCAAGCACGGAGTGACAGAGGGTACTCGAGGAAGTTGGGAAGAGCCCTCGCGAAATTTGAGCCACGGTAAACTCGAGGGGGATGGAGAAACGAAGGAAGATGGGTTCGAAACACGGAGAAGGGCACGATCGGGGAAGGGGTTGGCCGCTTTATTACGCGTTGTCGAAGAGCACGGTAAACGTTTATGGCGTGTGCTCAAATATTTTGCTACGGAGCCGCTTCGAGGCACCGCGTGCTCTACCTAGACCATAGTTGCTGGCCGCATAACGCGGCCACGTGTATTTCCAGCTAGGAACCAGTGGCCCAGGACGTTCTCGTAATCCCCTGTACCCACGGAAAAATTTGCATCGCCACGCATGCTCCAGCTACCCGCTTACCTTTGCCACGTGCCACGAGAAGAGAGAAAGAGCGAATTGGGTCGACGATTGGGATTTTTCGACCTCGGGCGAGGATTGAGAACGTGCGGTTTTCCAAGAAGATTGCTGGATTTGCTCGTGTAACGAAAATACCGGCGTCCTGGGCGTAACGTTATATCGAGCAACTTATTCTCACAAGTAGAAATAAAATGGATCTTTACACGGATTTCAACTGGTTTTATCGAATCTGCCGTTGGTCTCGGTCTCTTACCGCAAGGGATACGGAAAATGTCGATATTTTCTGCAGCAATATTTTTCGTTTCAGGGTAACGTAAAATTTACGATTAACTTGGAATAATTTTAACAAATACGAGATGCAGATTTTTACGTATTAGACTGGACTCAAAATCTCGTTCCAAATTTTGATAAATATATATCGAGAGAAATTAAAACAAAAATAAAATATTCTAGTATCGCAGGTTTTCCATCTCGTGTACAGGTAGCTTTAGCTTAGAAAGTCGTCGAGGGTTCGAAGGCCAGATAGGTCGGAAAAATCCCGGCGATGCGTCAGGCCCTTAGCAAGACCATATTTGGTCATGTTGGGGGAGGCTTTTGGAAAACGTATACATGTTGGGGAAAATATAAAAGTAGGCAAAGAGTGATTAGTAAACAGCTCTTTGGAGACAGTTTTTAGTACACAGTTATTGAAAGACAGTTCGTTGTACACTGTCTTTGGTACAGTTAATAGTAGACAGTTTTAGTTGTGAGCAGTTAGTTGTTGCAGGCTGAGTTGTCATAGCGTTGTTAAGTTGAGAGTAGTCTCAAATTGGGAATCGATATAGATTCATGTAAAAAGACGATTCGTGTGTTTAATCATCACCCTCACACTGTTAATTTATTATTAATAAATAAATATATATATCCCTCCCACAAAGTCATTTCTACATTATCATTTACAAAAATTGTTTGTGCTTCAAGATGTCCCACCTAACTATTCAACATATATAATTACAAACATATTTCTCACATTTTCAAATCATTGGAATCTCTTTCCTCGTATTAAAAACCTCCGAGGAAAGTCTCAGCAATGAATATTACGTACGTATTAACCTTTTGCCCTCAATCGTCATTTAATCAGATTCTAAAGATCAATGTTAATTGATAAATCAAATTTAAAATTACCTAACAATGTGTGGAATGTGGAAGAAAAATAATTCTATGTCTTAATTTGCATATGATTTCTCATTTACCATTTTAAAAATATCGTCGACTCTATGACAGATAGTCTTCGAATTACCCTTCGATATAGATTCATGTAAAAAGACGATTCGTGTGTTAAATCATCACCCACGCGCCCTTAATTTATTATAAATAAATATATATATACCACCACCAATCCCATCGCTGCAACATTTTTATCGATATCACGTTACATTGCGAGTTTTATGACTTTTATGATCGCGATAATAGTTAATCGCTTTTTCGAAGTATCTCGAGCCAGTCTGTAAAGGCAGTTTACAACGACTGCTGTTCTGAATTTTAACCGACCACTCGCGCTTTACGGTGTAAAAAATGTAACTCGAGGAGGTTGCACGTGCAAGAGGGTGGTTATATTAAATCGAGGAAAAGTAGGTCTCGCGATATCGCGGCAATTAAAGATATTCATCTGGTATACAACTTATTTAATAGCCAGGCATGACCGCGAAGAATTTTGTAACAAAGGAATCCCGGGATTTTACATAAAAATACCCCCGCTGCACCCATTTTGATGGCTCGTATTCTCGCAGCGAAGGATCAATGGAAACCGCGAATTCGCTGAAATAGATGTGGACCGCGATATCGAACGCTATTATCGCTCGTCGATCACGGCATAAAGGATCTCGTAATTGGAAGCTGATCATCCGTAAAATCGCGCAGGCGGATCTTTTACGAGGCGCTCGATAAAGGGACCACTGTGCTAGCAGACACCAGAAATCCGGCAACAAAAACTGAATCCACCCCGCGGAAGATATCGCGGCCATTTTTATCCACGCTCGCGGCTCTCGTCGCATCGCTAATTACGAGGCTGCAAGAACGATGAAGCGGAAAGAAACCGGGCTGAAATTCGCGCGAAGGGGCTTTCGTTTCGCCAGGAAGGAGCTACCGCGTAACAGAAATCCCCTTCAACGATACAGATTTCCCCGCGAGTTTTTCCCATCCCCGCGCACAACCACGGGAACGAAAGTATGTCGAGCATGTCGTGGCTAAAAACAACGCGACGATTATTTTCGCTCTTATTTCCCGTGGTATCTAGTTGGGGTCGTTGAAGCAATTCCTTTAAACGCTGTTCGAAAAACGGAAAACCGAGAGAGAAAGAGAGAGAGGGATAAAAGTGGCAGGCACGCGACAATAAGCAAACTACGGGAATAAAAGTCGAAATAGCTCGTTTTCCCTCTACGCGTATGCGCGAGCGTGTAGACATACAGGGTGTCGAAGCTTTATTTATTCATACGTTGTTCCCTCCTTTTCCTCTTTTTTCAAATTTATTTTTGCATACGAAATCGGTGCCCGGTTGTACCGCGATTTTCTGATACCCCGGATGCACGCTCATGCATATACAGGGGGAGGAAAAAGTGGAAAAAGTAAGGGATATGGAAGATGAGAAGACGAATCTGTGTGCAAGACTGCCGCGATTAAGATTATTATTAAAAAGCGTCGCCGTAATTAAGATATTTCAGCTGCAAGGCCGTCGCGGAGGTATTTTGGTTGCTTTGCTTTAAAAACAGCCAACGCGGCCCCGGTTACCGTGCATAATGCACCCACGCGTACTCACACACTGGCACCCTCACCCTCGCACACGTACACGCGGGCTCGTGCACACGCGTACACAGGACCACGTGTACGTAGGAAAACACTGGCACACGGGCAGCCTGGGAGGAGAACTCGAAACGAGTATTGCGACTCTTCTTGTAATCTCCGCCGCGCGGGGGGCGGGGGTGGGCGGTGGAGAAATTTGCATCGCGAGACAATAGCGATGCTAGAAGTTCCCGTGTACTTTCCGTTTGCGTACACGGCCAAAAAGTAGGCCGTCCGGCAAAAATGAATAGTCCCTTTGTCATTTAAATGCGATCGCTTCCAGTTCCTTTTTCGGGGTTGCGCGCGCGCGAGCACGCGGACTCGCCTATTCGCGTTCCAAGGAAACCATGCGATTCACCGGCATGGTATCGCCGATGAATCGTAAACGCAAACCGAGGTATCGCGAGTTTCTCGTGGTATCTGATTTGGAGGATCTTCGAGGATGTTATGGAGATTGGTTAAAGGCTGGAGGACAAAGGTTTGGCCAGATTTATGGCTGTCTCTTGGTATCCGGTGCTTTGTTGCCGATTAATCGTATAGGTGTCTCGAAATTGCTCGTGTAAGTATGTGTACACATAAATTCCACCCTCGATCCAAGGATGGGGGTAAATTCTATGTTCAAGAGTGGGGATCGAGGAACGTCTACCTTGAATATTTTCGTCGTGTGAAATAAAGCGAAGAAATTGTTTAAATAAGTCAGGACACACGATGAAATGTAACTGCTTTTGATATATTAACCCTTTGCACTCGAGAGGTAAGTTTCAGTCACCATTTGGAAGATTGGAAATTCCAAATTTGGAAATTTGGAAGATCGATATTAAGTAATATATCAAATTTAAGATAACGTAGGTGTTCAAGGTATCGAAATCAAATAATTCTACGTGTCAATTGTTATACTATTTCTTATTTACTGCTCCAAAAAATATCTCCAGCTTCATAGTACAATCTCTTCGAACTCCTACTCTTCTTTAGCTAAAAAATCGTCGAGTGCAAAGGGTTAAATATTGTAGGATTTCTAACTAGATCAATCCTATGCAGACCGAGATCTACGCGTCTAATGAACAACAATTCCCTTTTAATAATAAAACTGGTTTGTTTAATTAACATATTACACTAAGTTTCTCACAATTCTAATTCTCGAACACGCGATCCTCTATTCTCTACGTCTCGATTACACAGAATCTGCTGTGCCCACGTCCTTGCACCCTTATTTAAAGACAAAACTCTCTTTCTATACACAGGCTTTCTCTCTCACTCCCTCGACCCAGTCATAAATATGTCATCCGTTCGCACGCACTCCAGGTATCGACCTAAACGCCTAAGTCGAGCCGATGTCGTTGTTTATTATTCTCCAGATAAAGTCCTTCGCCAGCCCACGATATAAATTTGCATTTCGCCAAGGAAATTAATCTTTTCGTTTAAAATAAATTTGTCAACGATCGATTATTAGATATCCGTGATATATACTGATTTATAGAAATGTGCGCAGAAATTATCGGAATACTTGATTCGCATCGGTTAGCAGACAGGTTGTATGAAAATAAGTAGCGAAGGAAAATGACACGGTCAGGGATTCTTTCACAGAGATTTCACCGAGAGGAAAATTGATTTAGGCGATGCACGGAACGTCCGAGGTATTAATTCACGGCGACTCACCCTGTATGTTAGATAAATATAATTATACGTGTTCAGTGAACTGTTTCGTTCGGTGGGTTAGCCAATTTATTCGAGCCAGTCGCTCATGAAATTTATGCATTCGCGTCTGCGCGAGCGTTAGAACCGCGTGGTCCTGACTTATTCTCTTATTCCCTGAAAATTCTCCCCTTTATTCGTTCCTTGTTCTTCTCCCCCTGGGGATGATTAAATTTATTCACAAACAGCGACGAAAGAAAAGCTCGATGATTAACGATGCTTCCTTAGACGCCATTGTGCTTTTATCAATGCGAGGTAACAAAATTAATAGCGAACGCGTTTGCAATTTCCTCGCGATTTTTAAAATATATCCCGGCTGAACCGGTAGCATCCGATGGCCTCGTTTAATTCCGATGAAACGTTCAGAATTTAACATTCGTATCGTTCAACCGATAATTACGTAATTCGGTAAATAAATTGAAATTGACGGAGAAATGTTCATCGAATGTAACGAATAATTGGCGCGTTTCGCCAGTGTCCGGTTCAGCGACTGTTATTAAGCTTTCGAGTCGATAAAATCTGCGACAAAAATGGGCAAACGAGGCGAGTAGAAGCTGTCACTCGGTGAAGAATTCATATCAACGCTCGGGAAAGAATATTTCTAGCGAACGAGAAATTTAAGGTAACTTACGACTATCATCCCCCTTGTGTCGTAAGGGCTGCACAGGCTAGCACATACCGACCTCGGTGTTGAATTTACGCGTTGTCCAGGCCAGGGGAAATTAAATGTCGATAGAAATGCTGATTTAGTCGGCGGAACGTTTCCATTGCTCGTGCCTGGACCGTGGTAGATAGCTAAAATTCAACGTTTATTCGGGCGTCAATTCGAAAGGTTTCGACGTGCTCCTCGATCACTCGTCCCAGAGGAGCAAGGCTGCCAGAAGTCGTCTTCACGGAATCGAACGTAACGTCAATATCCACATAATTTCCTTCGTGAGATGGCGGCTCAAGTTATTTGAGCTTCGAGGAAGAAATGGACGAAAATATACGTGTAATGGTTCCCGCTGTATCGATAATTTCATCTCCGAATTCTGGTAGCTAGCTCCTCGACAGCTGTGAGCGAAGAATGCGGACGATATTCTCGTGGATGTTCCTTCCGATACCGCAACCTTAAATTTCAATCTATTATACTCTCCTGAAACGTGGATTCCTAACTGGAATAAAACTTCAACGAACCGGTTACAAAAATTTTCAAAAATATTTCCAAAATCGATACTGGTCGTGGTAAAAGGATCCGCGAATAAGCCGAGCAGCCACCGATCGATCCGCCATTGCACGCGTCATTTGGCTTCCTAGGCACGGATCAAAGGGAAAGAATCGAAAGAACGTATTAAAGAAGCGTCGATTGGACGGGTCCATTAGGAAAAATTAGCATACGCTCTGGGTGAGCCGCGCGTTATCGCGAGCAATGGTACGGAAGCGGGAATTATTTTCTCTAATCCAATTAGGGGCACGATAAAAGCTCACGCCCTAGTTACTGTCCAGCAATCGGTCTTCATTAGCCCGGGCAACTTTTCCTCGAGCTTAGCTGAAATTAAGCTCGCGTGCCACCCGTGGCACTAATCGCGCGATAACGAATCGCTTTGGAAACGGGATACGGCCCGTTCAACGACCGATCGAAAATTTGTTTTTGTTGCCGCCACTATACCGTCCCCCCGTTAATCCCTACGAGGATAGGACGGAGTTTGAATTGGATGCACGGGATTTTCCAAGTGACGCGTTCGCGTGCTGGTCGGATTGATGCGCTTTTGGTCCGACAACGGGGGTGCTTTAAGGTGTAAACGAATGTACTGGTGTTTCGACCAGAGTGGCGAAAGGTGTGGCAGAACCCTCGCTGTGAGATAATAATCGGGAACCGGTTTAATCTCCACGTGGCTCGCTATAGCGATCAAATGTGTACCGCAGGGTGCTTATCGTCTCGGTTAGTTAACTTACTTCTGTTCGTCGGGGATTCATTTTCGGGTTTTATTCGAGATTTTTAATTTTATTTTTTGAATTTTATTTTTTTCGATTTTATTTTGGAATTTCGTTCGTAATTAAGTACAGTGTGTGGCGTGCACGGGTGTCGTCGTTCTTCTCGCGTATTTCGCGAATTAAAGGCTTTAATGCCTTTGCTTTGTGTACGCTTTGTAGGTATTAAACGGGGAAAAAAGGAAGAAGGGCGCGTTAAAGTCCGCTGTGCTTTTCTTTGAGGTCGATTAAGTGGGAATACTGGAGGTGTTTTAATTAACGAAGTTTATCTGGTTTGCCTTGCTTGTCAGTCGTTTCCTGAGAGACAGAGGCAGCCAAGATTGAACGACGTTACTGGATTAAATTGGTAATGTAATTTTGAGGCCGGTATTAATGGAAGGTGGATTCGTTTACTCGTTAGAATGAGAAATCGTTTTGCGTATGTACAGGAGCGCGGATAGGCAAACAGTTAGGTACATTGTACCCACACGTGGGATTCATTATTCAATATTAAATAGCACGCTAGAGACATATAGGTGAAATATGACGTTGACGACTGGTACAGATTAATCACGACCAATTACATCCGTGTCAGTTCAATGAACACCCTGCACATTTGAGAAATCTAAATTGTAGTTTGAATCGCACCCTTTATCAGATTAGCCGAAAATTACGCGTAATTGAACTACAAATAAATTCCCAGTTACACAACGTCCAATCGAATCACCTCTTTACAGTTGCGCGCGATGAAACGAGGAATTTTTTAATTTTTCACCGAATCCGAAATATCGCGATGGCATTTCGGTATTCCCATTTTATTTATCTATCTTTCCAACGCGCCAGAGTTTCGGAATTTCCAAGAACATTAAAAATATCGGCATTCTCACCGGCCTGTCTTTTTCCATTCGATACTCGCGAAGTATTTATTTCGTTTATCGTAACTCACGAAATTCGATAGAAATTCTCGGACGAGATTAACAAGCCGAGATGATCGCGGATCGAGAGAGAAAAATTCTTGTTTATCACTGGCGCGATTTCACTCCCGCGAATATATATTTCACGTTCAATTAAGTCTACCGAAGTTTACGACGAATATACTCGCTCGGAATAGTTGCCGGGACGTGGCCATCGACGATAAATCGTAAAACTGCGATGGCGGTCGCAGATAGAATAGCACACGACGAATATTATTATTATTACTGCCATAAACGAAATATCGATACGGTCTTAGGCATCTTACATTCAAGGAATTACTTTTAGTACCCACGCGAGGAAGCTTGTAAACGAAAAAGCTTTACGATGTCATTGTCAGAGTGCAATTTATAGTATATCGATTGGACATATTTTAAAGCAAAAATTGTTCAACCCTTTCACGTTGGGGCGCTAAATTTGTCGACATCGGAGATAACAATAATTACAACAGGGTTATAAATAAATTACTACGTTGTTATTACCGTGTTAATATACCGAAGGTGGTAGTACTCGAAGGAATCCCATAGTATTCTCGTAGAATTTTTATCGCTGTTATAGTACCCCCATTCAGCCGCCTACAAATTCCTCCAGTAGTACAACTCGACGATTTTCACGACCAATTATTTCCATAATTACAACAAGATTATAAATAAGTTACTACATTGTTATTATCGTATAAATATATTGGAAATACTCGCTCTCAAAGGTGATAGTACTCGTAGTAATCCCATAGCATCCCCGTAGAATTTTCATCGCCGTCGTAATACCCCCATTGAGTCGCCTACAAATTCCTCAAGTAGTACGACTCGACGATTTTCACGATCAATTATTTCCCTAATTACGACAGGATTATAAATAAGTTACTATGTTATTATTACCGTGTTAATATATTGGAAATACTATCTCTCGAAGGCGATAGGACTCGAAAAATCCCATAGCATCTCCGTAGAATTTTTATCGTCGTCATAGTACCCCCATTGAGCCGCCAACAAATTCCTCGAGTAGTACAACTCGACGATTTTCACGACCAATTATTTCCCTAATTACGACAGGATTATAAATAAGTTACTACGTTATTATTATCGTGTTAATATATTGGAAATACTATCTCTCGAAGGCGATAGGACTCGAAAAATCCCATAGCATCTCCGTAGAATTTTTATCGTCGTCATAGTACCCCCATTGAGCCGCCAACAAATTCCTCGAGTAGTACGACTCGACGATTTTCACGACCAATTATTTCCCTGACGGCACACGCGTGAGAAACGACGTTTTCTCGCGAATTAGTACGTTGATGAAAAGAAAGGAACGGAGAATCCGACAACGAGCAAGCCGCGAGGCCACCTGAAAAATGCAAATATAATCGCGCGGTGACAACGACAGCTTCACAAAAGTCTGCTCGCCTTATTTTTTTTTCTGATTCTTTTGCCTGTTGTCTATTTGCAGGAAGCTCCCGTCTCCTGCTCGAGAGTAGGGATTCAGTGCACAGCTCGTGGACTTGTTGAATCGTGGAAACGAAACTGAAATCGAACGCGGGGAAGAATTGGACGCCGGATTCCTCGAGGAGATCTGTATCTCGCTGTCCGTGATTCAGGTGAGTCTTCGGATAGATGGATCAGACTCTTCAACTTGGAATACCGTTAGCGAAGAATTTGTTCCTTCGTTTGCAAAGGTTGGAAGAGTCGGTTCGTTCAATGATAAACGAAATAAAATAAAATCATCGTACCAGGCTACTTTAATCGCGAATACTTCCCGTCGGTTTATTATAGATCTCCGGCAAAGTAAACGTAACGAAACCGCACGAATTATGCAGTCTCGCGATGCAGTTAATTTTGCAGACTGAAAAATGCAAAGAAGCTGAAACATTCTGGCACCGAGGTACCATCGGATTCGTTCTCGATACAATTTTGATGAACCTAAAAGGGGAGCAGAAATTCGTAATGAAACGTGGGAATTTTAGGAGTCGTCTGCATAAAAGAATCGCGGGGAAACCTGGAAATTCGATTAAAGATGGACGATTAAATTTTCGAGTAAAATGGATCCAGTTATTCGATTGTTACGCGTTAATTGGTAAAAAGATTAATATTAATTTTAGTATCAACTAGACTAGATTATGCTAATATAGTATATTATTGTATACTAATATAATACTAATTATAGTATTAACTGGACCCAAAAAATCGTGAATTTAGAAGATATATCGGAGACGTGGGTGGTATTAGAGGAGATTGCGTAGTACAGTAGCCAAGATCCTAGGGAATTATCGGAAAACCGAGACTCGAGGCCGAAGTTAGCCGAAGAATCCGCTAATAAAGCAGTATCAGCTACTCTCCAACAGCCCGTATCAACAACTATGTATTCGGATAGTTGCCGTGGAAATTTATTCAGGCTTCGGGCTAAACAATGCAGATGCAATTAAGTCACGACACTCTTTACGTTGTTTACTGCTGGCTTAACGATCTCACTAAACGTCCGGATGTTTTTATTGCGACCAATAAAAACTGCTTCGGCTGCGCGAAGTTCGACCGGCGTTTCCGCGCTTAATTTATAATGGCGCCATGAATTCTTACGGCCCCGCGCGATCCAGCCGTAAAACTCGTGGAATTAACGGGGGAGCGCGAATAGCGTCATAAATGACACTCGAAAGGGGACGGATTGATAACCGACGTTGATTCCGTGGAATTTTTTAGATTAATTAATTCTTTAAACCCAGAGAGAGAGAGAGAGAGAGAGAGAGAAAAAGAGAGAGAGAATGCGAGGCAAAATTTCGAAATTGGAAGTTCAAGTGAATTTAAAATCGAAGAAACTATTGTCTCGTTAACCCTCGTGTCAGTAACCGATATTATCGATATGGTACCACGTATCTCTGGCTACTGAGGTACCTAGAGAAACTATTGTCCCGTTAACCCTCGCGTCAGTAACCGATATTATCGATATGGTACCACGTATCTCTGGCTACTGAGGTACCTAGGTATCCCTCTGCTGAGTTCCTAGATTAGATAACTAGAATATGCAACAATATAATATGTAGATACACGCTTCTTGACGTATCTTCTAGGATTTTAGGATCTAAGATCTAGGTTAGCATCCTGAACCTTTTTCTAGGATCTAGGATCTAGGTTAGGATGTTAGACCTTTTTTCTTAGAATCTAGGATCTAGGTTAGAATTCTAAACATTTTTTTTAGGATCTAGGATTTTTAAAAAATTTTGATTAATTAATTAAGAAAATATTCGACTGTGTGACAAGAATGTCGTAACTCGAGGGACACGAAAGAACGAAAGGAAGAAGTATTCTAACATCACGATGAGAGAAGGAGCTTTCGAAACGAGCTATAGGATTCCCAAAATCACTTTCCTCATAATTCCAAGCCTGTGTTCCGTTGTCTGCCGAGGTTAACGAGTAAAATTGACGGAAACCTCGATTCGGAAAAGGGAACGGAAGTCCAGGCACGATCGCCGATGCAATTCTTCATGAACACGCAGCGCGGAGACGGTGTGAACGAGGAAGCGGCGGTCTTGTCTGCATTCTAAACGTGGATTTCAATTACAACGGCCGCTCCGTGACATAATCTTCGCGGGCAGGACACGACAGGGGAAGGAAAAAAGCTTGCCATCGCTTACCGTCGTGCTCCCACGACGATTCCGCATCCTGAATACTTAAAAAGGAGTCGCGAACCCTCTTTGAATTGTAAAGCAAACCAAAGCGATACCGCCGAACTGCTTTCCCCCCTCTTCCACCCTCTGCCGCGGTTTCTTCCTGCCTCTTCTTCAGCCCAGGTTGCCGGAGAACAAAATCTCCGCTTGGATTTTAATGGCCGACGACGTCGTCGACGACGGCAGTGGCTCGAGAGTGATCTCGCCGAGCCTGGATCGGCGGAATATTTCCCGGCTACTGAATAGGGGCTCAGCGAGCAGGTCAGTGTGGATTATACCTCGAGCTGCAGATGTTTGTTCGTGTTTTCAGAGGGCTCGAGATAGCAGAGTTTGTTAGCGGCTCCTGCCTATTCGTACACGCACGCAGACCAGACTGAGATTCCGGGATTCAAACTTTCAAGTATGCGTGCTTTTTGGCCAAGTACTTCCGCAAATAACCGTTTGGGCTATCGACACGGTTCAGCTCGAATTTAACTAACCGACAGAGACTTCCTTCTTCCTCGAAGAACTCGCATTTTTCTATAAGAAGATTGGCTGATTGCGAGTGAATCGTATCATTCCTGTCGGGCCATTTCTAAAGCCTCGTCGCGAAGGAATATTGCGAGCATTAAAGAACGAAGACACTATTTCGTGCTAATGGAAGAGCTTTATTTACGAGAGGAGGACCTGGTGCAGAAGACACGGTGTCTCGTCTTGGAACAGTTCTGTCCCGTCGTTTAATTGCAAACGAACTGTTTTCAAGAGCTAGCCCAAGCATTCGAGGTGGTCCACGTGTCCACGAGTCATGGGGCACTGGTCGTAAAGACACAAACTAGGCCCCCATTGACTCGGGACTCTCAATGCCCCTAGGAGTGGAGACAATATGTAGCGACATCATTCTCACTCTCGCTAATAGATGGATTCCTAATTGAAGAAGGTTTCAGGATTTTCTCGCAAGTAGTAGGAGGGTAAGAGGAGTAAAACCCTCTGTTTCCTGCATATACAATTTCCAAGCTTTCCAATAGTATAAGACAGGGCCTACTGGGTAGCCTGAGTCCACTAGCAGGTCCAGGACGAAACGCATCCCTCCCTCTCACTTTCATCCCTTCTATCTCCTATCTAGCCATCTATAGGATACCTGCGACAAGACGATCACAGCAACCCCCTACAAATATCTAGGCTTCCTCTTCCGCATCGACGAATGCGTTCCGAAAAACCCTTCCTGAGTAATAACCGATATTCTTAAAATTCTCTGCCTTCAATCTCCAACTCGAATCAGCAGACACCAACTAAATTTCCGAGTTGATAAAATACCCCGATATCCTCGAACGCTGTCGAATGTCGTGGAAGATTTTCAAAGGACCAGGAAGCGCAATTTCGCGCGAAGGGACTCGACAATCGCCTGGTACTACGCCGGATAAAGGGACGAAATTGTTGGGAGGGTAAGAAAAGAACGTAGTCGGTTAGGATAGATAGAAGAAACGGAGCGCGTTTGGTCGGATCGCAAGCACAGCCGTATCGAAATCCCGCGGGAAGTTGGTCGCGCGTTTTCCCGTTGGTGACGAGCTTCGACGAGCAACAACCGTTTCTCTGGCTCTTCTTTATTGCACGAGGTGTATCGGGAACGGGTGGACCGTCCATTTGCTTGGATCGATCGAGCGGGGCGCCGATACCCCGTCGCATGCGTGTCGCGATCGAGGGAACTTGGTGAACTATGCGAAGTCTCGTCACGTTTGAGGAAGGCCGGGTGGATCGAAGGAGTTGCAGACTCGCGATAACCGCAGCGTGGCTGCGAAACGGTTCGAAATGCGCCAACCTCCGGCTATGCCTGAATTCCGCCATGCTTTTTGCGGATCGCCGCGAGTCGCGAGGTATTCCGGCTGGCTTCGAGCTTTCACGAGCGGTTCTTTTATTAGGAAGTTTCTGTTATCCGTTTAGTTGGAGGAAGCCGGATATGATTTGTGGAAGAATGATATCTCGCTGGCTGCTCGCGAAAGCACGGATACAAATCATTTTTCCCGCCTCGATGAGAAATATATAGGCAGCTTTTTATTTCGCTTCTTGCCCGGCCAACTATCGCCGCAAATCATTCTCGATACATCGACCAGAAATACGATATATCGGGCTACTCCACTTTTCTTCTACCTTTTAATCCTTTGCACTCCTGATACCTCTTTCGATTTCTTTCGAAGACGTCCCTATTGTTTTAGATAAATTTAGAGCAATTTTTCTATTTGACTGTTCAGTCGCCATTTAATCAGAACCTAGAGATCGATGTTAATTAATATATCAAACTTGGAATTATTCGACAATGCGTTGAATGTCGAAATAAAATAATTCTACGTCTGAATTTGCATACGATTTCTTATTTACTGTTTTAAAAATATCGTTAACTTTATGGCAGAAAGTTTTCGAATTATTATTTTACTATAACGACAAATTCGCCGAGTGCAAAGGTTTAATCCACTGTTTTTAATACGACTTACCGAAATTCCGAGTTATTTTACCTTTTCTGTTAGCTCTTATAGTACAATGTTTACCAATCAAGTAGCATTTCATTTTCATCAGTTCTTCTGTCAAAAGTATACTGGTATAATATCTAACAGTAAACATACGGTATCCCTGTGTATTGAGAATTTTATCTAAAAATATTTGATATAAATTCTGTGGAATTTTAGTGCCGCAGCAGAGGTAACGGAGTTACAGGCTATCTTACAATGTCGCCATAGTGACGACAACAGAATGCAAAGGGTTAATAGCGTGTTCAAAGTGAAATGAAAAGACGTCCCTATTGTTTTAGATAAATTTGGATAAATTTCTCGATTCGACTATTTAGCGTGACTAAATGATTAATAGCGTGTTCAAAGTGAAATGAAATTTAGTATTGATAAGGGAAGGAAATGATGAAAATTATATTTAAAATATTCTCACGTATTAGATGAGAGGAAGATATTGATTAAGTAGCTTGTTTGTAACTGAAGCTTTAAATTGATCAAAATCTAACTTCACTTTTATGCTAACTTTCCCCGAAAGATGTTTTTGCAGATTTTATACCCGGAATGCTATTACAGAAGTTCAGCCTAGTTATTACAGGAGACATAATATCATTTCCGGTTCACCAGGAAGTTCCTTACTTCGAAATGTAATATAGCCAAATGAGGAGTTCCTATGCTGCTATAGTTGCTACTTCGAATTAATATTTCTACTATGTAGTTAACAGTTGGAAGCTATAGGTAAACCAAATTTTTGTGCAAGTTAACGAAGACTTGACGAAGAAATTCGGTATGCTCTTCCAAAGAAAGCACTGTCCTCGCGTCACATAAATTCCCGTTTCTGATAGCACCCTAGCTTGACGTGGTTCCTCATCGTCGAAAGCAAGGAAAAATTTCTGCTGTCTAATAATTGGAAGCTTTAGGCAAACCAAATTTTTATGCAAATTAACAAAGACTTGACGAAGAAATTTGATATCTCTTTCAAAGAAGACACTGTCCTCGAGTTACACCAATCCCCATTTCTGATAGCACCCTAGCTTGACGTGGTTCCTCATCGACGAAAAGAAGAAAAAAATTTCTGCTATTTAATAATTCGAAGCTCTATGTAAACCAAATTTTTGTGCGAGTTAACGAAGACTTGACGAAGAAATTCGGTATGCTCTTCCAAAGAAAGCACTGTCCTCGCGTCACATAAATTCCCGTTTCTGATAGCACCCTAGCTTGACGTGGTTCCTCATCGACGAAAGCAAGGAAAAATTTCTGCTGTCTAATAATTGGAAGCTCTAGGCAAACCAAATTTTTATGCAAATTAACAAAGACTTGACGAAGAAATTTGATATCTCTTTCAAAGAAGACACTGTCCTCGAGTTACACCAATCCCCATTTCTGATAGCACCCTAGCTTGATGTGGTTCCTCATCGACGAAAACAAGAAAAAAATTTCTGCTATTTAATAATTGCAAGCTCTATGTAAACCAAATTTTTGTGTAAATTAACAAAGACTAGACGAAGAAATTCGGTATTCTCTTCCAAAGAAGACACTGTCCTCGCGTCACATCAATCCCCGTTCCAGATAACACCCTGACTCGACGTGGCTCCTCATCAGCAGGAGCAAGGAAAACCATCGTTCGGAGAGGGGTGTGGCGGGGGTGAGAAGAGGAAAGAAAGCAGGGTGGTAAGAACGGAGACATTAATCATCGGAACAATATGTTATGCTTCAAAGTCAAATGCAATATTTCCTGTCGCCCAGACGGAAGCAGAGCAGCGTGGTAGCCCTTGTCTCGGGGAAAACAAACTATCCATCTGTTTCCCGTAACCCCTGGCGGACCGATCATGCTACCTGTCCGCAAATACACGCGTATCGACGATCTTCGCGAAATGAAATTCGCAACATCGACTTATCCTTATTCCTCGCTAAAATTTCCCAGTTGGAATTGCAAACGAGGACCCCTAGTTTCGCTCGACATCGCAAATTTCGCTTCTTATCGTCGACGAAGGGTCTTTAATAGTTCGGGTAATTAATCAGTGTCGTGAAAGTTAATCGATTATTCTTAGATCGCTCGCGGGGTATAGTCAGATCCGATTTGTAAAAAGATCGATAAAATAGGAGAAGCAACGAACACTCGAACGATTTTTAGTCGAACCTTTTTGTCGAATTTCGTCTAATTTGCTACAGGGTGGTTCGCGATTCAGAGGTTAAGCTGGAATAGAGTTTGGCGTAATTATTAATCCTCCATGAGAGAACTCTCCTGTTGCAATTCCCAGATTAACGCAACTTTGTTGTCGGCACGGTCCCCAGAATCCACCTCGGTGCCACATATTCCCTCATCTCTCCAAACAAAACGGAAGACAACGGACAACGCGCAAGACAATTTCTCCACACCGTACCACACTCGCGACATTCACAATTACCTCTAATTAATTCTCAAGTCAAGCACACGTCTAGGGCACTCGAAATTAAAAGGAGACGTTCTGACGTGCAGCAGACAAGTCGCGGTCAGGCAGTTGTCAGAATCGCAATTTCTTTCTTGTTTTGCTTACATACATACGTGGAACAAAATTTTACACCACTGTATAAAATAATACCTGTCTCGAAACTGGTCGGAAACCTATCTGTATCAACGCATAGAATACTAATAAAATTAAATCTCTTCCCAGTATACAGATTTTTATAATTATATCATAGCACAGGGAAGGAAGGGGTTAATGGTGGGTATTCGTATTTTTCCCTTAAATTATTAGACGTAGAATGTCTTTCCGGTATTCAGATTTTTGTAATTAAATTGTAGTACCAGGAATTAAAGGGTTAATCATGAGTGTTGCTTACAAACATACGTGGAACAAAGTTTCACACCCCTGTATAAAATAATACCTGTCTCGAAACTGGTAGAAAAGCTATCTGTAGCAACGCGTAGAATGCTAATGAAATTAAATCTCTTTCGAGTATACAGATTTTTATAATTATATGATAACACAGGGAGGGAAGGGATTAATAGTGGGTGTTAGTATTTTTCCCTTAAATTATTAGATGTAGAATGTCTTTCCGGTATTCAGATTTTTGTAATTAAATTGTAGTACCAGAAATTAAAGGGTTAATCATGAGTGCTGCTTACAAACATACGTGGAACAAAGTTTCACACCCCTGTATAAAATAATACCTGTCTCGAAACTGGTAGAAAAGCTATCTGTAGCAACGCGTAGAATGCTAATGAAATTAAATCTCTTTCGAGTATACAGATTTTTATAATTATATGATAACACAGGGAGGGAAGGGATTAATAGTGGGTGTTAGTATTTTTCCCTTAAATTATTAGACGTAGAATGTCTTTTCGGTATACACATTTTTGTAATCAAATTACAGTACCAGGAATTAAAGGGTTAATCGTGAGTGTTGATACTTTCCCTTTAAATTATTAAATAATAAAATAATCGTTATTTGGTATGCTTTAGAATTTTTCTTTTTCAATTTGTGATTTATTTTATTTTAACCCAGTTATGGATTTTTACACTTTTCATGTAATAAGGTGTTCGTTGCTGCTCTTTTAATTTACAGGTGTTTGTTATTACATGCACGTTTCCCATTTATTTTACCAGGTCTTCAGAATCTTTTTGAAGACCGTAAAGCGGAGCAGTTGTAGAATTTTAGTAATTAATTTACGTTCACCGTGAGACGAAAGAGCCCGAGAACCACTGCCTTTGCTTAAGAACTTACAATTTACGCGACACTTTTATCCGATTCTTCAGTCAATGACATTGCACGGGACATTCTATGTAATTTTGCCCTCTCGTGCATCCACGTTATTCTGTCCACTGTATGCACGGTATACACTACTGCTGCCTTCATATGCACCCTTGTGCCTTACTTACGGCACGTCCGTTGTCGCCGCACGGATTCACGGGCAACGACTTGCATTAACGGAAATTCCAATTTAATACGCGGCCCCCGGCCGCGGCT
Organism: Eufriesea mexicana; assembly: GCF_001483705.2. NCBI lineage: Eukaryota > Metazoa > Arthropoda > Insecta > Hymenoptera > Apidae > Eufriesea > Eufriesea mexicana. Next base: position 172,895 of record NW_016910608.1, read on the forward strand.
ACCGGAGTAATTTCAATTTAACTTTTTAATTATAAGTCGACACTCGGAGATAGGTCGTCCCGAGCTTGTACATTTTGTTGCCTACGGCCGACGACGTCCTGTAATTTACCACGAACCAAATTTAATACCGGAAAGCCATCTGTTCGTGATTTCAGCGTCCCCCAGCTACGAAGAATGGGGACGGAGGGTCGTTTCGTTCTAGTTACCCAAGACGAAGCAACGGGAAATTTGAAAAATTTTAATCTTCCAACCAGGTCCTTCGCGCCACGGCCAAGGACCCACAGGGAGCAAGTTTACGACTCTGTTCCAACGTCGTTCGTCATTTTTTTCGTAAAATCGTTTTATTCGCGTGGAATTACGAGAGATCGTTCCTTCCGAGGGAATTTTCGGCAAGAGATTTATTTGGTTGCGGATTTTCTTTCATCTCGGGGCCCCGTGTTATTCAATTTCTGCGTCTTTATCGAGATTGGAATTTAAATTGGGCACCCTGAGATTTAAATTAATCGCGAGTCTTGCGATTTGCTTTTACGGAGATATTACAGGAAATAATCGGGAAAAGGATTTTAATAAATGTTTTAATAAATGTTCCCATCTACGGTTGTTATTTACCAACGAGGACGTAAAGTTGGACGCCAGGCGTCGGGCAACCAGTCATACATTATCCGTGTCGTGAGGTTTCAGTGAAGTACTAAGTAAGAACTTGCATGCCGTTTGAAATGGAAATTACGTTGTTCTGTTTTTGAACACAGAGTGCAGCAGTGTTTCCTAGTTACGGTAAAATAATATTAATTACTCCTTGCACTTAACTTCGATGTGAACTATACAATGTGAAATGCAACTAGAATTACCGAAAGCATTGCAAATAATTACAATGTTACACTATGTTTATGTATTGTACAAATTAACCCTTTGCACTCGCAGCTTCTTTTCATTCATATTACCAGCAACTCGAAGCAATTTCAGTGGAAAGATCATATTCGGATATAAGTAAATGATATGCACGTTAAAAGAAGTCATTGTTTTCCTAATTGATTATGGATAATCCGCGAACCGCGATCGTCTTTTGTCACCAAGAACGGAATATCCTATGCACGATAGTTTTCACGATTTGTTTTTGTCCTTATGTTATAAAGTGAAAGTTATTTCCATTGTCTCCATAGCGGATCCAATAGCAGAGCCAAATTTTGTCTCTTCGAATTTGAAGACAAATTTCAAATAGCTCCGCTCCGGAGCCCTCGAGTGCAAAGGATTAAAAAGAGAAAAATATAGTCTATCTATCATGCAATGTGTAATTTGTTGACCCGTGTTTATTTGATAAAAAATATTTTTTCCTCACCCATTATTATCCCTTGCTTTCGAATTATCCTTTCGTAACATCGCGTACGGAATTGCAAACTAAAAGTGGACGATGTTTTTATTAGAGCGAGCTGTTGCTAGGAAATTATATATCTGCCTGTGTGGAACGGTACTGTTTAATTAATGGAGTTAGTGTTTGTGCAGTAGGTGTGATAACCAGCATTCTGGTGGTTCTGTGTCAATACAGCGTTTAGGCTGATCGTTGATTTATGGCGGTGGTGTATTCATTAGCGTGCTCTGTTTCCGCTTCCAAACTGTAACAAGTTTGCACGAAGAATAATTCGCCCGTTCCCCGGGACGACTCGAGATTTATTAAGTTACTTAGGGTGTATGTTCCGGAAATTGTATTCTTGCGGTGAAACACGGTTCTCCTTTAATGTTCCCCGAATTAAGTTCAACGTTGATCACGATAAATCAAACTCGATCGAAGCACGACGATCGATCAAATCCCATCCTAAATACCGAGCGAGGAAAATTTCCAAAATTCACTTTAACTCGAGCAATAAAAAATTCAATCTCCAAATACGCATTTTCCACACGCTCTCTTTTTAAATAATATTTCTGCAACCTTAAAAGTTCTTGAAAAAATAAAAAAAGCTTTGAATTTTAAATCGCGAGAGAGTAAAAATTTAAATGGAACAGGTGAACTAGTAGGTCGACGTGCAAAATAAAATGAAAATAAAATATAAAATAAAAACGTGGGAAAACCCGATGTCGTTTTAAGAGACGCAGAATTTCATGACTGAAGATATCGCTGATAGCGTTATCCGTTTAATTCCTACGAAATTTCTCGCCGAGTATCGAGAGAAAAATTGCAGTTGATACAAATGCAGCGGAGCAGAGACGAAGCAATGTCGGGGAAAATTTGTTTTACCGCTTTAACGCGTCGCTTCGCGGTCGCGAGGGGGCTAGGGGGTTGCGGAGAGGGTCCGGGGAAAGGGGGTACACTTTTGAAAGAACACGGTGTAACACCGTCACAAAGGGCAATATTTTTCCGTGGCCATGCAACGCGGTCCGCCGCGGTGTGTAACATTATTCCGAGGGCGTTGTTTTATGCGTGTCTCGGTGCTGTTGCAAAAGCGTCGCAATTACGAAATTGTAACCCTCTTTGTATCTAGAATATTCTCCTCCCACCTCCTCTCTTCTCCTTTCACAGGGTGCGTAATACCCTGCTCTTTACTCCAATCGAAAAGAAGGGGACACTCCAACGATTGAACGCACGAATAAATTTTGTAACAAAAATCGAGAGCAATGAAACATTGTTTCGAAATGTTTTTAGATGTATCGAACATCGGCGAAAACATCCCTGAAAATGTTCGACCACTCCATTTTTTGGACACTACTCCTGTTAACGAAGGGTGACACTGAAACAATGAATATTTCTAACGATGCTTATATTTCCACGTCATTCGACGCTAAGAAATAATCGGAACGAGAATACGCAGTCGAAATTCAAAAATTACCGGCTCGAAAAAGGGGAGAGAGAAGGGAGAAATGAAAAACGAGAGAAAAGAGAGCGTTATTGTTGAAATGATACACCGATCGCGCGTCGAACAATGGAAAAAAGGGGGGAAAAATGGAAAGAGGAGGACTCAATTGTGCATGACGAACGCGAAAAAGCGTGAAACGTAATGGCGTCGATACAGTTAAAATAACGTTTCGAGATCGTAGCTGAAAATTGTTGATCGGAATGAGCGCCGTTCCATAAACTTCCCCCTGATAGCAGAGGGGGTAGTTTTTCGAACGTTATAGACCGAGATTTGCATAAAAAAAAGCGGACACAATTTCGAGAAAAATGAATCGTTCGCGTGGAAACTGCAGCTCTCTACGGTGATACCGAAAAATAATAAAACTTCGATCATCCGAATGAGAGTAACCAGAGTGTTTCCTCTAAACTCTGTCAAATCTCGAATAGAAGAACCAGCGTGGCACGAATCGCGACCATCTTACATTTCTCTATCGATTCTTCGATAATTCACGAACACGGAACGAGTGCAGCATTTGCGTGACCCAACCTTACCCCGCCCTGGTACCGAGATCCCGATAAGAATCGCTGACAATCCATCGTTCCCCGAGTGCCCGCGTTCAAGTGGCCACCGTTTCAATATTTGACGCGGCTGTTGAATAAATAGCGGCTGCATAGCTGGTAAGTGCGCTCGTGTTTTATCTACATCTTGCATCGAGCTGGCTAAACGGTTCGCGTATTCGGAACAGGGGAACATCGTGCAACACAGCGAGGATTCAGCTGCAGCGTATGCAGCTGCGATCGCGTCGAATGGTTCGCGATCGTCATCGAGTCTCAGCGAGTAATGTATCGTAACAGTACACTGTGTACAGGGCTAATTGCGTAGGCTGTGCGTAAATGTTTAGTCGAGACCGTGGAGGCATCAGCTGTTTTGACAGGGTGAATGGTTTAAATGCCACGCTCTGCTACCTTTCATAAGGCGTCTCGCGTGGAAAATGGAACTCGATGGAACTCGATCCGGGAGATCTCTCCAGGAACGTACCATGGTCCTGCATCATCGTGGATGAATATAACAGGAAACCGTATCTCGAAAAAAATCGGAGACGTGGAATTAAAAATGACAAACGTGGAATTACCGAGGTACCATGACAGCGGTTAGACCAGGGGGAGGATTTGACATTCCGTGAGAAATTCGAGGAATTTTTAATCTCGCCATATTTTCGCGGATCGATGAAGGCAAGAAGGCCGATTTTCTCGCGGAAAGTTAGTAGATGTTGAATTATAGAGGGCGAAAGTGAGGCTGTTAGGGCACACGTTCGCGTGAGAGGTATTATTTAATAAACCAGGGCGTACGAGGAACTGAATGTATTTTACTAAGCATAAGATATGATTCTTAAAAGTTTGAGGACTAAATCTGCATTAATGAAAGCCTGAAACGCGAGCTTCCATTATTCCGGGGTTTAAATCTTAATCTAACAGCCGAAAGATTTTCTAACCTCGCGCGTTATTTCCTTTGAAGGATGAGGGATGCTTAAACGCCGCCATTTGTCACGTGACACCTTTCCGATTCTCTACCACCCCCATGATTGCAATGAAACGCGAATGTCCTGAGAAATTCACCTTTAAACGTATATTGACACGTACTTCGTTAATAAATTATTAATAAAATCGTGGATCGTTAGTGATCGATATATGAACTTATTGCACGTACCAAGACTGAGGATAAAAAGAAATCAAGGAGCAAAAGCCACGGGATCTCGATCTTGCCGACGAAAACAATGCTAAAAATTTTGGAACGTCGACGGATGTGATTTCCATCGGCCATGACGAATCCCCGTGAAACGTTCGAGATATAAACGAAATTGCAGGGGCGAAGGGCGTATCCGGGAATTTTTATAACCGATACTTGGCCGGTTTCTTTATACCGGCCATAAAATCCTGTCCCCCGGGATGAACGCGTCGGCGGAATGTTAAAAGCGACGCCGTCCGGGGAATTGTTTAATTAAACTAAACGTGGGCCGTTACCGGAGAAAAGTACCGGTCTCCATCGTTAATTTGGACCGGCAACTTGGAATTCTACGTTGTCTACTTTATCGCAGAGGCATTCTGCGAATTATTAGGGGGAAATTTAGCGCGATCCTGATGAAAGTTTAATTGCTCGGGTTGCACGAGCGGGCGGAAGAAGGATTTCATCGTTGATGTAATCACGGGAAGGTACAAGCTTGCCAGTGATTTGTCTCGAAGGGTGGTTGCAAGGGTTCGCGAGCCCTATGACGGAGCTGAGGAATTTAGAGAAGATTATGCTAAATAGCTAAAAAGCTAATGTGAATTTTAAACAATATGGACGAAGATGCTGGTAGTGATTTTAGGGGGTAGAAATATCGATTGTCATCGTCGAGTTGTCCTAAGTATGATTCTATTCAAACGGCATCGTTAGTCCAACGAATTTATTCGCACCTAGAACATTGCTAGGTGCTGGAACGAAATACCTCGAGGAACAAAATGAGAACCTAATCAGCGAGACAAGTAATAACAATCCTCGAATGAAGTCACTTCTAACACCAGCCAACTACTCTATGCTACTCAGCCATTTAATTCTAACCACGATGCAGCATCCTCCAATCAAGACCAGTGGTCGTCCAAAAAGTCCCGCCATTATCAACCACTCATCCGTCAGCCATAAAAGGTAACCAACCCTCGGTGCACGAATTAACGAACTCCAGACGAACTTTGGCGAGAGTGTTCAACGTGTTCCACTTTCGCCACCCTACTCCTCTATTACGACTGAACATCTACAGGGTGACCGGTTTAGAAACGCGAAAGTCAAACTCACAGCGATTCGAATCCAGCAATTACGAGCTAAGAGCAGCTGGCTCTCTGACCCTAATCGAGGATCGAACACGCAAAATCTATCTCAGCACGTGACTCGTGTATAAGGCTACTATGGAAACCGGAAGTCCGCGTTACGAGCCATATTGACGCGTGCAGAGAGCCTCCAAGTTCTCAGAGAAATCCTAACATCGGGTTTGTTAGCTTAAGAAATATTCTGCTTGTATTTTATGGCGTTGGTCTGAAGTCACGATGAAAGGAAGAGCCTCTGCTCTGAGCAGATTTCAAAGAAAATTTGTTCCTCTGCCTTTTAGTATTTAATTCGTGATTAATTAGACTGTTTGAGAGGACACTGCAGAGGCAGTTTCAGAAAATTTGATTTAATCTCTGCTATAGGAAATAATTGACGTCTGAGATTATTTAGGTGAAAAGCTTCGACTCTTCGTGGAAATTAATATTTAATTTAACCTTCGACGAAAATGGTAATTGCAAAAGATCTGATAAAAAGAACAAATTAATATCAAAAATTATTCATAGAGGAAATGTAGCCTGTAAAGGAGTATAAAAATTTCTAATCGACGAATCTATTACTAAATCTTTGTAATATGGGAATATTTTCTGGTTCCAAAAAATGTAACAATTAAAGAAGAAATGCTATGTACTCGATACCCGTCGTATTGCTATATTTTTCAGGGAGACGTTGCCCCGAAATGTTGACCAAAATGTTCTCCGACGAGACGGAGACTCGAAGAGTGAATTTGCATGCTAATTAATATCGTCGTTGCTCGGGTGCAATATTTTAACGCTAGTAAAAGCTGCATTACGCGAAGTTGCCTCGGTACCATAATCGATATCAGGAATCAACCTATTAGACCGTCGAAATGGCCGAAGTTTCCGGTTCCATCGGTAATTGCGAAAACTTTCCAAAGCTACGATCCAATTTGGATCCGCCGTTTTCCAAAGTTAACACGTGACTGTAAGGATCAACGCTCGGCTTTGTTGCAGAAGGTAGAAAAATAGTGGGCCTTGCACTTAAATTTCCAATATTTCTCTCGTTTTTTTTCTCCCCTCCCTTTTTTCCCCTTTTTCCCTGCCTTTTTTATTCATGGGAATAACAGTGACGGGACAGGAATTTCATCGACGTCGAAAAAACGCCGGGAAACGAACTATTCAACGTTCGTACGTTCGGTTTGATCCATTTCGTTCTATTGTTCCATGCACGAGGCATAAGATATTAAAGGGAAAAAGAAGGGGGAAATTAGTCCGTTCCCGCGTTCCCTGTTAATTTAATCCGCGAGCGCGTGTCTCACTGACGCTGAAATTAAATGATCGAAAGGAAAATGCAAGTGGATTTTCCAGCTTCTCTGAACCACCCTCCAGAAGAACGGGAACATCCCTTGAAAGTTGGAATAAAAATTTCACTCGGTAAACATTCGATCCTTTTACATCGAATTCCACCCTCTGCGTTGAAAACTCGGTCAATTTTACTTCGCGATTCGCTCAAATATCCTGGAGGAAAAAATATTCCGAAATTAATGGCCAATCCACCTAAAACCTGGTGCAGTACCAAAGAGAATTCCTAAAGAAGCCCAAATTCGTTCAATCCTCTCCCTATCTCTCCCTCTTTCACCCTTCTCGCCGCATCCCTTTATAAAACCAAATCACCACGGGAGACTTAACCTAACCTAACCTTATACGGCCAAGTATTATTCTCATCGCCCTTAGAAGACTTACGCTCACCCTTATTCTCGCAGGATTGTCAACGAGCGTTGTAAATGTGAAAAAAATTAGCATTTTGACAGCTGTCAGCTCTATCATCCTCGTTTAGAGCCTTGTGAAGATTAAGAGGAACAAAAGATCGTTTGGATAACTATTATAAGAGTATGCGAGTTCCAGTTATCGAAGCTCTGGTTACCGATAAGGTGGCGTGAGTAACGAACACGTGGCACGATAACCGGAGTCTCAAAATGAAGCGGCGATCCGCTTGATCTTCGTGACGGATTGACAAAGAAGGCCCACTGTTAACCCTTTGCGGACGAGATCATGAAACCATCAGTTTGGCCGAGGAACTCATATATGGGTTCGACGAAAACAACTGATAAAGCTGAGGGACTCGTAAATATGTCCTACGTAAACGCGTTGCTATGGGCCCTAGGACCGCACGTTCCAAGTTAAGTGGTGGGCTGTTTTATGTCCTTACTGTCAATGTCGCTATGAACGAAAATTACATTTAAATAGAAATAAGATATACTTGAGATATACCTTCCTTAGGAGAGAATAGAGATAATTATAAAATACAGATAGTTATTTCTTTTTACCCATAATGTGAGAGGAGTCTTTATCTGGATGGCGTCACCCTGCATCGGGATCTATGTTTGCTTCGAGGAACCACCATGCCTATCAATTTTCGAAGCAGGACTGAGTGACGCAATGGGTCGTCATATGGCCTATAAGAACCTGGCTGAAGGGTTCGAGGGGACACTTTTTGACACGTGATTGACACTAAACTTTTCATTCGGACCGCGATAGTCATCGGTGACGTTTCGTGGATGCCGCTAATAGGTGACGGTAATATCCAGAGAACGTTTCATGGCCGCCGCCATTGGGTGGCAGTAGTACCGAAAGGGTTAATATTATTCGTCCTCGGTTCCCCTTTCGGAGATTTGAGTTCAAAGTGCTTTGTTCATCTTTGCAACATGTAGGAATTCACGTTGTAGAAATTCGGGTTATAGAGTGTGAGAGAAGTCTTTATTTGAATGGCGTCACCCTGCATCGGGATCTATGTTTGCTTCGAGGAACCATCAAGATTATCAATTTTCAAAGCAGGACTGAGTGACGCAATGTGTCGTCATATGGAACCTGGCTGAAGGGTTTAAGGGAACACTCTTTCGACAATCCACCATCTGCATCGCGCATCTCAGAATGACTCAAGCCTCCGCGCATTTGTACCACGGGAAAATAAAATATAATCAAAGTTAAAAGTTCGATCTCTATAAATCCGATCTTTTACCACAATAATCCCAATATTATTTAATCCAGCCCCCTCTTCCGGCCCTCTCCCCACTATATCCAATTCGAACGGTGAAAAAGATTCCTCCACTTCCGCTCGGAGGATGACCCACGGAGGATGTTTGCCGTTTGGAGAACGAACTCTGAATCCGAAAGTAGCGCGGAGTTCGTAGTTTCTTCTTTGAATCCGCTCGATTGCGCGCGGATTAACGTTGGCTGGGCGGAAAAGAAACGCGTCGCCGCGGGAAAATGTCAATATCAACGGGGGGAAGGCCGGCGAGGGTGGAACGACGGGGTTGAAGGAAAAAAAGGAGAGAGAGAGGGAGAAAAGGGGAAAAAAGAGAAGGAGGTGGAAAGGGAGAAAAACGACGAGGGAAAACGAGACGCGGAGCTAGAGTGAATAATTCTCGCGTTTCACGGCGTGTCTCGACGAACACAGCGTATTCTCGAGCTGCCTGGCTCCCGCCGGAGTTCGCTGCTCCTTCAAAGCGGAGGCGTTTAAGCGGCTTAATTCCCAATAAGCTGCAAAGCTGATCTACGCTGAATTCGTCATCCTCGCGCCGCCAGAGTCAGCTCTCGGCCTCTCATTGTCCGCCGCGATTTTTAACGCTACGACCCGGGGAGTAAGATACTCTTAGATTTTCCCACGATTAGGTGCGTTTGGATTTCCTTTCCGTTTATTCGCGCTCCTTTGAGTATTTGCGCTGGTTCCCATCGCACCAGCAGGTTATGGAAGGTACGCGTGCTGGGAGTCTAGATTGGGGCGAAGCTAGAGATGCCATCGTCCATTTTGAATTTTTCGGTCGACCTAGATTGGATCAACCATCTGACGAGTAGAACAAATTTTTATCGGGGGGCGAAAATTAAATTTTGGGCCCTATATGTAAATTATAGCGTCTCCGATTAGGGTGAAAATTGGACAGTTCAAGTCTCAAGGAAGTTTCCTTTTGAGGAAATCTGAACGTGGACTATACCCAAGTCGAAGACTCCGAACATCGGAATAACAAGTGCAAAGTGTGCAACGTGGAAGTAAGTAAAGATCGATATAAGATTGCAAGGACTCGTGGAAACCGTGAGTCCCTGCAATTACTATTCGAAATCGATCCGTGGAAGTCAGAAAGTAGACAACTGCACTCGACGCGACCGGCACTCCAACATTACCTCGAGCAGCCGCGTTTGCCAAGAAACTTGCCCAAGAACAAAACACGAAAGATCTCTGCCGAACCACGTTCCGCCCTCTGAAACATTCCAAACATTCCCCGGCGTGCTTTGTCTTCGATTCGTAGCCGCGGACCCCGTACAATGAAGAAAAAACAATGTGCCGACGAAAACGAAAGAAGAACAACCGCGAAAGGGGAACAAAAGTTGCCTCTCATTCGGAGCCAGCCTACCCGCAACATTTTAAGACTAATAAACGAGCGAATCAGCAGTCTGGCCTGCTTCGAGCCCGTATTATCCTCTATTCAACGCGGCACCGAGACTTTAAATCTTCTCGTTAGTACTTTCGTACCCGATGACGTGGTAATATGTCTTTTCGTGACTGAAAGTGCGAACGAATGTGCCGGATAATACGTTTCTTCGTCCGCGAAAATGGGAAATCCAGGCTACGGAATTGAACCTCAGATCCTGGCTTCATTGTTCTCGCATCACTTTTTTTTTAAATAATTCTTCCGTTCTTTATCCTCTTTTATCTCTTTTCTCGTGTGGGGGTGTGGTAAGGGTGACACGATGAAATACGGGTCAAAAATTCCAAAGCGTCTTGTCTATGAAAAGGGTTTATTTCGCACCGCGGTCTCTGCTCAACACGTTAAACGCTATGCCAGTCCCTAGGGATCGGCGCTAGATTTTCCATTCGGGTATCACCGGCCCATACGGCCCAAAAGGGCCCGCAAGAGGGCTAACTGTGGCGTGAACGGAATGGAGCGTAAAACCGGCGTGGCGTTTAACCTGTTAACTGCTCGAGTGCCTCCTAAGAATTACCGATGATTCCTTCCGCGTAGTGGCCGCCATTTTGGTACTCTTGCCTCTCGATGGTTTACGGAACGATCGAGATTTTACGCGAGTTATTTTACAGATTTATACAGAGTTATCGCGATCCGTTTGTCAGCGGCCCATGAGGCCCACTAGACGGTGAGCATTTTGGCCCACTTATTAGCAACTGACAAAATAAATTCGTCGAATATTTTCTTACCCTTCTAAGATTTTTAATATCGCGATATATCTTCCATAATGCACCGACTCTCAAATTTCTCGACTCCCTATACCCAAACCCCGAAAAACCCCACAAATATCATATTTATTCGAAATTACCAAGAAACATAAAATTCTCCACTTGGAACACCGCGTAAAATGCGGCGAGAAATGAGGAAAGACGGGAAAATGAAGAAAATGAAAGAGCGTTGACAAAATACGCGAGGTATATTGTTTCGTCGAGGAGGAAAATAGGTTAACTCACGGCCAGCAGAAAAAAGTAGCAGTCTAGCGCGTTTCCCAGCCGGACCTCGAGGGTAATTGACTTGCGAAGAACTCGAAATCTTGTCTGGAAGTTTTCCCAGGCTTCTTTCTGGCCGCGCGAGCGAGGATTCTTAAACAGCTGAAGGTATTATGACGCTCCTCGGGATAAGAGTTATGAAGTTTCCCGTGTATCCGACCAGTCGGTACCCCCGAACTTCTTTACGGCGTTCCTAAAAGGAGAAGAGAGAACACGAAGCGAAGTGAATGGAACGGCGGAGCCGCCATCGCGGAGAGGGTGCGAAGAACTCTCGAATCCCAGGGTTAACGAAGACGACGTAATCGCTGAAAGTTGCTGGAAACACGGATAAGTCGATTAACGGAACGAAGCTTTTTGGATTATTCCGATAGCACGGCGCGGTCCGTTTAACTCAACGATCGTGCCATTCCGAGGCTTCATTTCGCGAATGGAAACCCGTTTGTTTTTGCGTTTGCGTACATCGCTGCGAAACTCTGCGAGTTTCTGCATTCGGTTCGTTGCCTTTTTCTTAACACGTTGCCTACCACGATGGTCACCAGTGAGCAGTGGTACTAACTAGAAATACCAAGTAGGGAACTTTGAAGTCCTATTTTCTCTCTTTAAGTATGCGATAGCGTCATTCTGACCTTCGCCACTAGATAGATTCCAGGAAGATAGATTGAAGGAAGGATTAATGGAATGACAGTAATAACTATGCACACTTGTCGCAATCCACTATGATTTCATTCGACTTTCTACTTTCACGCTGTTTACAACACTCCTTCTGATCAGTTACATTAGTAACTGACATCTTACTTACGACTCTACTACGACTGATTATTGACAACTCCCTTGCCAGAAGACTGACAACTTGTTTAAGAATGACTTGCTCAACGTCCTTGTTCCCTTATTTTAATCTTGCACTCGGTATTCTTTCATACTGTGGTGGCAGCATTCTCACTGTCGACTAGTGACCTACCTAGTGGCAGATTCCAGGTTCTCGCTAGTCCTGGGTAAAACCTCCACTTCCTATATATATAATAGAGTTTCCAAACTTTCGAATAGTACCTCCGTCTAAGGCGGGGCCTACTAGCCTTACCGATGAGTCCACTAGCAGGCCCAGGACGAAAAGCACCCCTTCCTTTTCCTTTCATCCCTTCCAGCACCACCGCAATACAGAGGATGCTGCACCAAATGCCATCAGCATCCATGGGACTACACCTCCGCAACCATATTGTTCACCCATTTCCACTATTTTTAGGATGCAATGATGAATTATCAATTTTATCGTTGTACACTGAGCATACTGTATTCAAACTCCCTAGCACTCACAGTGTTAATAAGAAAAATTGAGTAATCAGTGGAAACCACTACTGGATCCGTTCCTAAAATCGACTACCGGTTAATCAGAAGAGAAAGAATTTTTGCGCAAGAATAAAAACATTTTCTTAAGAATCAAACTTTGCTCAAGACGGGAAGGAAAGACGAAAAAGAAAGGAACACCTGCGATATCCTATATAACAAACATTCGGAAGAAGATGAACCAGGAAAGAGAGGCAGAACGAGAAAAGAATCGGTGGAAATTGTAGGAAACAAATGGAGAAGGCACATGGGTAGCCAGCAGCAGCTGAAGCAAACTCGAAGAGAAGCCCGCTGCAAGTGTCGCATGTACCGAACATCTATTGCACCGGTGCTCGTCGAAGATAACGGCGGACCAGCGAAAAATAATATTAATCCGTGGAGCATGCATTATTCATAACACGACACACGCTGCGTGGAGATAGCCTGTCGGTTTATCTCCGACACGTATGTACATACATACATTACACACACGCGTGCGCGTCTGCGGCCGAGCGAATCAGCGTTACCGAAGGGAAAAGACAGAGAAACAAGGGTCGGAAGGTAGGGAAAAGGCTGTTCCTCGTCACGTAACGGAGTTTCGAGAGTTTTAACTCGATCGTGCCGGCTGCTGATGGATCGGATAAGTTGGCAGGGCCCGCGATTTATTTCCCTCCGCGGAGAAAGAAGGCGAATTAGGTATTCGACGAGGGTGACTCGTGGAACGAGCTAGCTATTCATTCTTCCCCGAGGCCGGGCACGAAAAACTCCGCCATCCTCCGCGAGCTACGTCCCCGTGCGGAGATTTATTACATAAGAAAACTTCGTCCAACGGATTTTATTTCGTTGTTACACACCGCGACTACCCCAAGTGCACGTCAGGGGAAAGAATTTCACGGCGAACGTAAGAAGCGAAACCCGTGTCCGTGGGGGGTGGAAGAGAGGGTTGCTCGGTAGGGTTGCTTCCTATACGTCGACGTTGTAATTAAACCGAGCCACTGGTCCTTAATATTCCGCCTTTGAGTGCTCCATCGAGGGACCGCTTCTTGGTTCTCCTCGTAAGGGTTGATCAAGTCTGTGGATCGAGTTTCACGACCCAGGGGTGAGTCTGGAAATTCCAAAAGCGGCTCGTAATCCGGCAGGATATGATACGTTTCGCCGAATTTAAACGTGAATCTGAGAATTCTACATTTCACCGATGAAGATCATAAAAAGTAATACGACATACCCTAATCGCGTCTAAATTTGCAATACGTTAAATTACACGAAATTGGAAGATTCGAGATCTTATTTGAGTACTATAGTACACGTACTAAAATAGTATTAGAGAATTAGTGACTTCGTCAGTGACTCAAAGCAGTAAAATAAACAGAATAATTTACAACAGCTTCAAAGTTCTCCCTAACTCGAAGAATGAAATAAATGACTAATTATATTACTCTAAAAAAATTCGTGTAAATTTGCACCGAGTCAAATTACAGAAAGGCGAGGCGAAAGCAAAAAGAGGAGAAAGTTTCGGGGCCGAGGAAGAATTACTTTCACCGGCTAACTAGTATCGCCACGATTTACTTTAAAACTCACCGGCCGAAATTCGCCTTTCAGACCCAGCGCCAAACGAGAGCAAATTTTCCCCGGGCGTACTTGGTCGTGGCGACAAAAAAAATCCGGAAAATACAAGCCGACTGGCACGGTGCGACGCGGTTGGCAAATTCGATAAGAGGAGCTTCAGCCCGAACGTGGCCGGAATAATTCGCCGGGACACCGCGGAACCACCCCTGGCAACCCCCTCGGTGGTGGCGGAGCCGGGAAAAACTACAAGAAGCAGGGGGAACGTTCAGCGAGATATCGTTGATGTAGACATAATCGAGGATATTCTCTCAAGATACGTATGCGTCCTCTGGAGACACGGCAGCTACCATAAACAGGATGGTACGCGTTTGTTATGCATGCTCGGGGTATGCATACGGTTCAAGGATGCATACGTAATCTCGCGTGAATATGCAGCGTGAGGCGATCACTCGTGGCAAGGAGAGACCGCGAATTCGTCGCGATAATGCATTTTTGCGATAATCCCGGAAGGGCGTGATCCCGATATTAAATTTCCATGGAACCGGTTTCCGGCGACAAGATGGATTCAACGTTAAATTTCGGAGAGGAATGAATTCCGCTGGAGAAATTTTTCACCCACCCAATGCACCCTTTCTCTGTCATCTCGAGCGGATGCAGACGTATCGCTTGACGAATCGCTCGATGGCTCGCCGGATTGCCATCATTCTTCATGGCAATTGTTCCTTACTTGCCAACCCTCGCACACCTTTCTTCGCTGGATCGCGTTACTAATTCCTCCGTGATACCAGCATCTTTCACTTCTGATATTTCACCTTTTCATTGATTCCAATGAAGGCTAATCGAGAGGACTCGTGATTTATCGAGTCAGTTCCTTCGTTTCGGTGTTCGTCCGAGTTTCTAGTTTCACGAGAGGTTCTTTCTTCTTGGTGAAGTCTTCGTACATTCAACTTCATAGAGTTTGGGAATCTTTGCGTTTCTCGTAGTATTTTTAAAAGCGTGAATTTCTCGGTGCGTTTCACATCGTGCAAATTGACACTTTGACTGCCACGTTGGTTATATATGTAAGAATGGAATGAGTACGGCCCTGAAAGAATGTCAAGAGTGTTTGGGCTTAGAACGAAAATAACCGCGTGCAAGAGGATCGAATGTAAGGGATGTTTATGACAGAGCAGAATGCAAGCGAAGAGTGAAAGCCTAGGAATGCATCTGAGTGTTTAGAATACGTGATCCATCGATTGAGAAAGAGAACATGAGTATGAAAGCAGACAGAGTGCAAGATTTAAATAAGAGTGCAAGGACGCGGAAGAGTCAGTGTGTACTTTAGAGTCAGTCATAGAATTCTTGAGAGATAGCGAGTGAGAGTCAGCCGAGAGTTATTAGCGCCTAGAATAAGCTTTAGTTTAGAATAAATCATTTTTACATTTACATCACTGCTTATTCTATTGCCTATCCAACATTCCTACATATATGACCAGTCACGGTCTTTCCTGTGACGCCATGGTGGTCACTGATGACCAGAGTGCTTGAACTACTCGTAAAACTACAATTATAAAAATTGAATGAAAATTGGCAGTTAGTGAATTTCGAATATAACCATTAATTAGAAGATACTTTGAAATAAACATTGCCCTATTGAACAATCAAAAATTTTTGTTAGAACCTCGATCAAGAAAATATTAAAACAAATCTTACACCTAGCGGTGCACTCCCGTGGTATCCTGAGGGAAACATGTGATTTCCTTGAAATCACATGTGCAGTCGAAGGGTTAAAAAGCGAAGAAACGTACCGCAAACGCGAATGCAGGGTATATAGAAAGCTACATGCTAGGAATAATAGAGTAGCTAAAGCATAACTCTTCATCGTAGCGCTGCGGGGGTGATCCCTTCCCCGCCATTTTGCATTTATCTCATCGTCTTTGGTTTTCTCTGGAGACGACTGACCTGTTCACGCGAATCGTTTAATTCCGCTTGTGACATCGTAAATAAATATTCCTCCACCGAAACGTTCTCTTTCGTTATAATCCTCCAACAGAGGGCACGCTTAAGGAGAAACGGAAAACGGGAACAAATCATCGGGTCGGCGTGGCAATTTCAAAGAGACAGAGTAACGAGAAATGACAGAAACGTAATCCAGTTAGTAACGCATGGCCGAACAGAAGCTGTCTGCGATGCAGAAAATATGCGGGAACAGCTTTTAGATTTATTTTCAATTCATTCCGGATAGAGCATGGGGCGCGTTCTAATGAAACCGGAGCTGAGAAATTTTCCTTCTACTTTGCTTCAAATTTACGTGGAAGCTCGTTGGAGGATAAGAGGAGATTTAATATTGCGATCGCGCAGCTGGCTCATCGCGGAGGTGCATTATCGTTAATGCAATTCGTGAGAGTGATAATAAAACAAACACCCCTTTCGTTATTATGCACAGTTCCCATGAGTGCCACCGGGAGAAAAACTCCGCCATAAACGTTAGAGAAACTTGTCTCTGATTCCATCAATTCTCCGCGTTTTCCTCGCAAGAGAAAATGAAAGTATAAATAGGGGCGCGCGTGTTAGAGAAAAAGGAAGATGTCTCTGCATCTACTTATCCCGATACTACAGGAACCATGATCCAATTTCTTATTCGCCTCTTTTTACACCATCCCTTTTCACGAGCATTCGTAAGCCTCGAGCACTAAAAACTTTCCACCGATCAATCAACCGGTTCGATTCTGTGTTAACCAACCCCCTGCACCCTTACACACTCTCCAACCCTACCTATACATCCGCCATGAATATAAAAAGGCCTATTCATACGTACGAGACATGTCAGTGAATACAATCGCATCTAAAAAGAGACCTACTCGTATTACGATACTTAATGAAATAACAGTAAAGGATTATTATTTATGAGTCAGTTAAGTCGAGAGAATAAAATACGTGTATCAAGATTGAGTCATTCAATTTTTGTAATATAATCAAAAGCAATTTTAATTTATATATATTGGATGATTCAATTAATGAGCAGGATAATAATCGTAATTATGATATTATGACTACCAATTTTAGAGTTTACAATGAACTAGTAGAAAAATAATATTTCTTTGTTCTCTCCACTCATTCCCAAAGATCGAAAGCCTGAGACAAGGTTTATTCCTCTACTGTTGGTAGCAATGCCTCGATTGGTATGAACGATGAGTGGATGAGCATGGTGTGCAAAAAAAATAAAATATCCACGTGGAAACCTAACCTCTAACATCTACTACCAGTTTATTCCTTTAATTAATATTCCTGACCCGTGATAGTCAGTTTTGGCCCGACCAATGTTCCACGAACCAGACTCGTGATAATCAGCTTTGGCTCGAAAACTTGACCACGAGTCTCATACGTGGTTCTAGTTCAAAGGCTTACAAAAGCTACTTTTAAATAAAATCTTACAAATCTCGTCGACTAGTTTGCATTTGTAAAGAGACGCGAATGTGACTCTGTGATAACACCCTTGCCTCCAGAAGGAGTTCTAACAGTTGGCACCTTCTTAGTCACCAACCAACCTAGGCAATACATGCTAAAGGTTACCTAGGCCTCTATTCCAAATTGTATCGTATATATAAACTCACGAAACTCCAATAAAGCGATTCATTCGGTTATCAGACATCAAGCTTGAAGTTAACCCTTTGCACTCGAGAGGCGTCTCTCATTTAATCAGATTCTAAAAATGGATGTTAAGTAATACATCAAATTTACAATTACCCAACGATGCGTGGAATACCGAAGGAAAGTAATTCTACGCCTTAATTTTCATACGATTTCTTATTAAGTTTTAGGAATATCGTCGACTTTATGGCAGAAAGTCTTCGAATTACTATTTTCCTATAACGAAATAGTCGCCGAGTGCAAAGGGGTGAAATATATTTCGAATTATCGTATTATCTTAAAAATTCCTCTTCTGATTGCACGAAATTCCCAAAATCGAGCTCCCAAATAATAAACCTCCCTCTCGCAGCTTCAACCTCTCCGATACGTCACAAGACACCAAGGACTTCCTGCCATTTTTGATTTTATTTTTTATAAAACCATTATGGTCTCCATGACAAGAACATCGTCTGATATTTTTTCTCGAAGAAGGGTCCCTACGAAACGATATCCTTCTATTTTCTCGTTCAAATTTGTAACACTACTGAATAAATAACTACGATACTAACGAGTACATCGAGTAATCAGCTTTACTCCCCCGACTTCGTGGCTCGCGGAGACAAAGGGGTAAATCGGCCGAGCAAGATTCGACGAGTGGCGACTTCATCGAATTCCGTATTAATTAATCACACAAGCCTGCGTGCAATTTTAACGCTCCCTGCGGGATGGGGATGGAGAATTTTCCGGAATTTACGACGCCCTTTTACGACCCCGTTCTTGCGACCCACCCTCGCTCGCGTGCATCGTGCAGCTGCACCCACGGCGGAACTGTCTCGCTGTGAAAGTGCATCAAAGGGACGTCTGGCCTCTCTGTCACCCACTCTACCGAAGATTCAGCTGCCAGAGACTCCGCAGCTTTTCGCGAAATCTCGCGAAATCTCACGATCGACTGACGATTCTTCCGGCTTCGTTCCCTTGCTTTTCTTTATTTTTATCGTAATCAATTTTAGGAAATTGAATAAGTGGGTTTCGGAGGAACGTTGGAGACGTTTGGGGAATCTGGAAGGCTACATGACATATAACTTTGCTGTGCGAGGATTGCGTTAACACTGGAACTACCGATCTGTAGCGAGTGATAAATCAAACAGTACAATGAAAGCAAAAGAAAGTAAATTCGAATTTTATTCAAATAAAAGCCAACATTAATCTCGCTGACAGCAGCTACATACTCTCAGTATTTGCAAAGATAAGTCTGAAACGAGTCACTTTAACCCTTTTGGTAGTCCTAGTGTTAAATATGTGATTAATGAATAGAGAATGAGATATACGAGAGTAAGAGAGTGTTGTGACTGAATGAGAGAGAATGCCATTCATATCCAAAAATTTATTCGTCGTTTAAAATTATAATAAATAACGCAAGTGGGTAGTACTCTCATTGAGTCAACCCCCTGATAGGAATTAGGTTCATATTTTACCCTGTACATCTCTCCTCTCTCTCTCTGATCTCGAGTACTGCGATGCTTATTCCGTAAGGAACGCGTTGAAAACTAATTTCAGTAAATTTGAATAAAACGAAAATAAATAACTTCAGCTGTCGTGGTAGAAGTAGCGTGGAGTCTATAGCGTATATTTATGAACTAAAATCCTGGTATAAGCCTGGCTTTAAAATTTAATAAGACGAGAGTTTATCCGCGGTTTTGTCGCGAAAAAATCAGGTACTCCGGTAGTGAAAAACTCAACAATACCGCGATTCGCGTTATTATAACGGGGACAATAAATCTTCCGTCCAATTAACAAACCCGAAAATCCGACGTTGCCACGGTCGCTTCATTAAAAATTCCAACAAATACCAGCAAGTTTTTGCCTTTCGCGTTTTGTCTTCGGTTTCTTTCATTCTTCCCTATCTACCCCTATCTCTATCTCGCTTCGATCCGCGGGGTTCCATGTCCAGTTACGAGAGTGCTCCGCAATCCGCGTCACGCGAACACGCAATATTCGCGCCGAGGTACACCCTTCTCTGTCCCTTTCTCCTTTCTCCTCTCGTGGCAGATGATTAACGCGAAAGAATACGAAAGGTAATAACGCAACGGCGTTACGTGCAGGAATTACTCGCCGGGATCAAAGGAAAGGTCGAGGTCCGATTAGAAACGAGCTGTACTACTGTACCGACACGTGCATCAGGGAAACGAGTCGCGTGAAATCAGCCCGGCAAAGTGTCCCCGCTGTTCCTCGACGACAAGTTGAACGAATTGCTTGATAAAACGGGCAATTTTTTCTTCTCCTAATCCCACTGTATTTACTCGCTCGATCTTGCTGCTTATCGTCGCTGTTACGGTATTGCTCGGCTTTTAAAGCATAATCTTAATAAGAGTCCGTTTAAGCGGCAGGGTACGAGCGAGGTTCTCGACTTCTTAATGCGATCGCTCGGGAGATAATCGAACTGGGCTAGTATGTAAATTATCGAGTCTCGTGTTCAACGATGCTTGGAGTCTGAGGGGGAGACTGCGAATACGCGATACAAAAATTGCTGTGATAAAGTAAACACGAGGGTTGTTCGATCTGTTAACCCTCTGATACCTGGGCTCTAATTTGATATTAAATATGTCAGTCGGGTATGGCGGTATGGAGCTAATTTTCTCTTAATTGTGATTAACACGTTGGTCATCATGGTGGTCATGAGTGACTCACGCTTCTCTTCACAATGGGTCCAACTATACCAATTTTTTAAATTTATATTTGTTTTATTTGAACCATTCTTTGATCATTTAGAAATAAACAGAGAGGCAGTAATAATTTACACCATTTTGTTAGAATTTATCATTAAATTGGAAATTTTATCGTGGCCCCCCGAGTGTGCAATATAAAAATTTTGTGGTAGTGAAAGTGTTAAACGTGCATGCGAAATATTACAATATTATAATATATCATATATCGAGACATAAATTTGTCGTTCATAGTTAATTCGTAGAATTTTATTTACGATACCTAAATACAGTTTACACTGTACTCCATCTGAATGATTCGTGGTTATAAGAAGAAATACCACGAGTGATGTATTTTCATTTTCTAGATATCGTTGAACTTCAATTCTCCCTATTACCATTCTCCCAAACGAGTCGCTCATTGGCCAAATCGATGAATCTCGACGAGTCTATACAAATCTCCCGAATCCCAAGAATTATCAATCTGCATAATCCACCGAACCATTAAAATTAAATATCAAGCATATCAAATAACTCGAAACATCCCCTATTTCAAACCTCAACATCCACCGAGCAAGTATCGTTCAATTCCCACTGTACGGGGAGCAATTCGCGCAACTTAATCGTCACTTTGACAGTTCTAAGCAGAATCTTGTCAGCGGCATGGGGAAATGAAACGATCAGAGTCAACGAGTTCCTGGTCATTGAAGTCTCAGTATGCTAAAATAGCTGTACATCAAACCCAATGATCCCATCGCGATCCACGCAGCCTGCTAACCTTCGTTACGCAAATACCTTCGAGATATTCACCCCTGAGTATCGTTCGAGTCACCCTTCCTCGACACTTCCAAGGGTGTCGAGTCACCCTTGTGGGGGTCCTACCCCCACGGTCGTTCAAATCAGTTAGTCGGTGGTATCCTCAATGGCGACGTAGCTAGAAGGGACGATAGGAAAAAGGAAGGGGCCCGTTTCGTCCCGGGTCTGCTAGCGGATTTATTAGTAAGGTTACCCTAGCAGGCCCAGCCTTAGACATTAGGATACTATTGGAAGGTCGGGAAGTTATATTGTTGGAAGTCAGCTATGCCTATGCAACGATGACGACAGGTTGCAGGCCAATACCGACCTTTGGACTTCAAGGGGGTCGGTTTTGAGGGTTTAAAGGGGCCTGCTGTCCCTCGGAGCTCTTCACTCTCAAGTCAGAAACAGGACGGCTAGTTTATATATTGTGACCCATAGTGGCATTTAAAAAAGGACTCCTACTTTAATTATATATTGCATAAAGTGTAAACATAAATAAATTTCATGTATATTAAACCTTTTAGAAATAGCATTGCTGTATAATTGAATACAGTTATTTCCCTGCGCGTCAATCATTTGGCTATTTCCTCCACGAAATTTCCAACATATATATATAGGAATTAGAGGTTTTCCGAGGACTTGCGAGAAATTCCTCTGTAGCGACCAACATTCTCACCCTCGCCAGGCTGGGCCTGCTAGGGTAACCTTACCGATGAGTCCGATAGCAGGTCCGGGACGAAACGCATTCCTTCCTTTTCCTAACGTCCCTTCTAGATACGCCAACCACAGGGATACCTGCAACGAGCCGACTTCAAACGATGGTGCAGGAGGACCCCCACATATATAACTTCCCGAGCTTCCAATAGTATCACACTGTCTAAGGCAGGGCCTGCTAGGGTGGCCTTACCGATGAGTCCGATAGCAGGCCCGGGACATCAAACGATGGTGCGGGAGGACTCCCAGATATATAACTTCCCGAGCTTCCAATAGTATTACACTGTCTAAGGCAGGGCCTGCTAGGGTGGCCTTACCGATGAGTCCGATAGCAGGCCCGGGACGAAACGCGTCCCTTCCTTTTTCCTTTCGTCCCTTTCAACTACCCGACCAACGAGGATACCCGCGACCAGTTGACTTCAAAATGACGGTGGGGGAGGACCCCCACACCTCGAAGTCGAAATTCATCCAGTGGTGAGGGTGAGAATGATGGTCGCTACACCCTCCTCGAGTAAGCCTCGCGTTATTTTCACCAGGGTATACGCGGTTTTCCTTTTGCGCAAAACCCGTGGGCCACTTGTCCGTTAGCCTAACTCGCAGGTCGCGTGCAGCGGAATGCAAATGGCGCGTTATCGCCGGGTATTTCCAGCTCGCTAACAAGCCGCCGGCCCGATAGAACGACCGTTTGATAACGCGTTTGTATCGACTAATTGAACGATAACAGAGAGGACCGAGCGTATTACAACATTTTAGCGACGTGCCTCGGACCGTTAATCGCCGGCTTTGTGAGGTGGAACCGGCAATTTCGACGGAAATCGCAGTATCGAGTTAAACGTCACGATTAAGAGTGCGGCAGATTGCGGTTTGTCTTTCGTTTCTCTTTTTCTTAGGGTGAATTGTTTCAACGGATAAGCGAATATCGAGATTAGCGTTTGCTAATCGACATTTCCGAATGAGATTTAGAGACAGAAAGAGATACTTCCGATTCTTGCAGGACCGATTTTATTTTTGACGTAACGCGAGGAATGAAGAAGATGCTATAATAGACGTCTGTTCTGAAATTTATTGGAAACGAGCACGTTTGGAATTTCCAATCGAATTTGTTTTACACGAAATTCAAGTTTCGAGAATGTTTAATATCGGAACTACTAAATTGATCGAAATGAACGTTGTTGATTTAGTGTTAATTCGGTAAAGTTAATATTGACTCGTATTGAGACACAAACGTAGTTACATATACCTGTTTACTTTCGTCGTGTCATTTTATTTATTTATTGATTATCCATGTACATAACAGGACTAATAAATAAATTCTACGAGATGCAAATGCATTTGTCCGTTTATTTATTTAACAGTTAACGAAAAAGGAAGATAAAAGAGGAACATTCTACGTTTCCTCTTTGGGCCACGAAAATTTTTATATTTCGATACCTCTCGATAGGAATATCAATTCAACCAATTTATTTTTAAATTATTTCTTCGAAAACAAATTATATCGGAGAATACAGATATCCACGAAATTGTGAAATAATTTCTGCAACAAAGCTGTAGAGATGTATAAAAATCTCCTGACAAATTTCAAATGATCACTCTCTCATCCAGAATGCGTGCACTTCTCTCGTGAACCGCGGATTGCAATTTTTCTCCATTCTTTACCCCAATTTAGAACTAACGTGAACTTATTACCCACGTGTAACACCGTTTCGTGGTACTTCTATCGTGCCACGTTATGACAAATTTTTATCGTCGCTGAGCGACTCCGTTGCAAAGGGGTGGTCGCGCGATATCAATAATCGGAAACTAAAAATAAAATAACGGTATCCAACGAGGCGTCGAGGCGAGTATAAAACACGCATAATTTCGCGATTACATGGTCGCCAAAACAACACTCGAAGAGACATGTCCGACAATTTTACAGGACCATGGACAGTGGTGATGGTCCATGGACGGATCCGACACATGCCCAGCCGAGAATGTTATTCCCGGGTTATTTCGATCCGCAAAAATCGTTGGGACGATTACGAACGAGCCCGTACCAGTGACGTGGAACGATATTAAATTTACAAAATGTTCGACGTCGTCGTTATAACGGGCCAGATTTACGTCGTTCCAGCGCGCGCATTTGCGTCGGAATAAAATGTCGCCCGGAAAACGTAACTCGTCCGACGCGACACCGTAACGTACAAGCCTTTTTTCTTTCTCTTTGTTCCGTGTACATTTTCTCCACCTCTGCCATCACCTCCACCTCCACCTACTCCTCCATCTCAACCTCCAGTCGCCTTCGCCAACCCTCTTCCGGTCACGACGCGTCCACCCCCTCCCGACCCCTTCCTTTTGTTCCCTTCCTTTCTCTTTCTTTTTCTTTATTTTTTTTTATTTTTCTTTCCTCTTTTTCCCCCCCTTTCCACCATTCGTCACCACGGAAGTTTTAATAGTGAGTCGGACGAGCGATTATTTATCTCGTTGCGAGGAATACGCGATACGACCGCGATAACTAATTATGAGTTATTAGCCTTTAAGTAATATCGTTAGCGGGATAGCGAGCGTAGAAAAGTTGCCGGCTATTGTTCTCGAAATATAATTAACACAGAAACTGCATTACCCAGCGATATTTAATTCCTCTTCTTGTACATTGCATTCGGTTACGTCGATACGATTCGGGTCACTGATTCTATCCAGCTTCTCCGTTTCACATTTTTTCCACCCCCCGTTCCTCCTCATTCCCTTTCGTTCTGCTCGTTTTCCTTTTTCCGCCAGTCGTTCGTTTCGTAGGCAGGTAGAAACAGTTTTGGAATATTTATAGAATTTTTAATCCCAGCCGGAGGGGGGTGCAGCGCGAATTTTTCTCGGGGCGACTGAATGGAATCTATTTCGTTAAAGGAATGAAAAAAAATATAACAGGGTGGTGGAGAAAGGGAGAAAGAAAATTTCTACGTTCGTTTAATTCCTCTACCCCCGGTTCGAAATATTCCAGACAAAATTCCAGATTACTCCTGCGCAATTAACTTCCTCGAAACGCGAGGTCGCGAACTATAATAAATCGCTAACTACCCCTCGTTAAACGAATCCTGGCTGAAATCAAGCCACCGCCGTTGCTCAAATATCAATTCCACTAGCCATACACCGGCAGCCACTCGAGGCTCCAACATGGAGAAAAACCAACCCCATCGACGCTGAACTTACACGCGGTCTTATTTACCACCCCCGAACGTTCCCATAATTAATTTTCTTCGCTGCGCGTCGCGTATTACCAGTCATAAACTCGCGATCTATCCAAACTTCGACCTATCTTCCGCCGTTTGCCACGGAAACGCTCTTCCAACCCCCTCTCGACGAGGGATCCGTTAATCATCCCCTCGGTGAATCCAGGCTGTGGAAGGCGAGTATATCGGGGAGCAATCGATAGTTCGCGGGCTGTTCCGTGACGATCCTTCAAAAGTTTCGTGCACGAAATTGAGAAATTAACCCGGCAGCATCGTTGAAACGAAGAGCAGGGGACTCGGGGTGGTTTCTGCGCGCGCCAGGGGGTGGCTGTTCCGGCGGAGAAGCCCCGATAACTCGGATACGAAGTCGGTAATTTATCTCGTATCTCGGCATCTGAATCGCAAATTGTCCGAGATTATGGCCGAGACTGGATGCAGACGCGTGAAGGAAGACGCTCGCGAAGGAATCCGGCTAACTCTGGCTGAGTTTTTACGAGGACAGAATCGCGTTGGCTCGAGAGAGCCGGAGGAGAAATAAATTTCGGATGTCTAATTAAAGTTCGGACTCTTCGTTTACTCGGACTCGATCTGTGTACAGCTTCCCCGGAATTAGCTCGAGGGAACGGAGAAGCATCCCTGTGTCGCTACAGCTCGATGCAACGGAGAAGAGTATCGCGGAGATAAGTGTACGGCGAATTTAGAAATTTTAATCATGGCCCGGGATGTTTTTTGTCCTTTCCTTTTAGAAAAATTGTATGGAAATTTAGTCAAAGAGGACGAGGCGGCTTGTGAATCCTTAATCAGGGCTCGTATCGTTATCTGCTATTTTCTCGAGTGACTGGTGTGGAATTTAATTAAAAAGACGACACGCTCCTGGCGCGAATGGCGGTCAGACTTAATTTTTAAACGGAGCCCTTGATTTCTTATGCCGATCTTCTCATTTTTATAATATTCGTATAATATTCGTACAATATATACGTATATAATCAACTTCTCGACATTTACACTTATTTCTTCTAAAATTTTTAAATTACATCCCTGACAATTTGATAGGTTCCGAGTTCTCCGGGTAAAAATATTAATTCCCATTTAGAGAAATTAATTTAAAAGGGAAGGGAGAGGAAAAAGAAACGAAAGGTTATCGCGAGACGCAGACAGATGAGCAATTGTTTGGCTGTTGATTCAAAAAATTATATACGCGGCAACCGGGCAATTAACTCTGATTAACGCGCCGAGAATAATGC
Source organism: Eufriesea mexicana (assembly GCF_001483705.2). Taxonomy (NCBI): domain Eukaryota; kingdom Metazoa; phylum Arthropoda; class Insecta; order Hymenoptera; family Apidae; genus Eufriesea; species Eufriesea mexicana. The sequence goes on from NW_016910608.1 coordinate 199,201, forward strand.
GAATCGCTGAAAATTTATCGTTACTGTTGTACGCAGCCGTGTAATCGCCGCGATAATTACGTTATAATTGCGCCGAAAGTCGGCCGTGTATTTCGTTAAAAAACAAACCGTGAAACTTCCAGTCCATGAATTCATTTTCCCTCATTTTGTGCACGGCCGTGTAATGAAATTTTGTTTATCGCGTATCGTTCTATTCTTCCGCGCTATTATTCGAAAATCCACTCTCGCGCGACCGTGCAATGTATTATATTGCAATTCGGGGCAACGCGCCTGTTTTATCGGCATACTGAATACTTATTGGAAATATGTGTGCTTTAAAGTTCGACAATTATGTAGATGCCATGGTTATTACGACCAAGAAGAGGATTACGCGGGGATCAGAACTTGAAAAGTCACTTATCCTGTCAGCAGCCACCGTTGCAAATACGTGTGCCTATATCGTTACTCCACTATGGTCCATTGTGAGGAAAGAAATTATTCCTGTCCCTCGATACCTGTATTCTTTTATCATTTATTTCTCTATTTTTCTTGAAATATTTTTCAATGATAAATATTTCATATTTTATTTATATCTGTGTTCTTTTATAATTTATTTTTCTATTTCTCATGGAATATTTTACGATAGTAATTTTAATTCTATTTTTCGTATTTTATATATTTTAGGATAATAATTTTTTAACATTCTCGAATAACGTACGAACGAAAGTTCTCGGTTATAGTATCGCGAATTGGAATTACACGGAGCGTAATTCGACATAGCGTAGTTCGACACTCGCGTCATGGAACTTTTCCAACAATTTCTCGTCAACGCGCAGTGATTGGCGAAAGTGTCCGATCTGTATTCCTATCCCAGTTTAACTTACACACAAACAAAAGCCACCTTACAAAAAAAAAAACTCAATAACCCGTGCCACGCGATATATTTACACGACAGATCTTTATTTTCAAAAACTCGTTACCTCGGGGATACAATGAAACAACGCACTAACCGAAAACGTTCAATGGCAATCAATTTCTACACCTCTCCATCTCTCCCATCATGCGGGCAAAATAAAAAGAAGGGGGTTGAATGAAAAGAGGAATTCAAAAAACAAGGTTAAACCTGTAACAAAAATTCCACCTAAATTTCCCACAACTCTCCGTCCCTTTCCTCGTATCCCACGAGGAAAAGCAGCCCGCGAACAGCCACAGAAGGATCTTAGTTCTCGAAGAAAAATTTCACATGAACTTCTCACACCTTCCCATTCCTTTTTCCAATCTCCGCCGCAAAAAAATAGGAAAATAAGGAAAAGGGGGAGAAAAGAAAAATCCAGCACTCCAAAAGAAACTTACATCTTCAACAAAAGGTGCACGTAAACTCTCCACGCCTCGTTCTTCATCCCCTCCGCCGGTGCACCATAAACACAAGGGAAGGAAAGGGGAGAAAGGGAAGGAAAGGAAAAGGAAGGAAAAATCCAAACACCGAGGTAGAATCTGAAACACTTGGCGAAACGTCGCGCCCCAAAGTGCGAAACGCAAACGTTTCCAGAACGAGGGTTGCCTTTGAATCGAGATGGAAAAAGGTAACTCGAAAGGGCCGCGAGTGTACACGCACGAGCGTAATTCCGGTGCGAGGTGAAAGGGCAGACACGGTGGTTCGAAATGGCGTGGAACGACGCGATACAACCAACGGGTCGTCCCTTAAGCGCTTAAATTATTCGAAACGCGGCCGGAGGATTACGAAGCGTCAAAATACTGGCACCGGTTCAATCTGCTTTATAACTGCGATGGCTTAACGGCCAATATGTAACCAATAATGGCGATAACGATGTCGTTAAAAGTCGGCTGTCCGTCCAGCCACGGTAACTCGCCGTTAAAAGTGAATTTGCATTGAAACCACCCCCGCGGCCGGCCAGGGGGTTGCAACGGGCACGATCCTCGGCGTCCGATAAATATTTCAAGAACGGGGTTGCGCGGAAATTCTTGTTTCGTTTCTGCCTGTATTACGAATACGTTTCCCTGGGCCGTTGGCTAGGGGTTGTTGAATTTTTCGGGAAGAAATACGTCTCAAATCGTAGATATAGTGCTCGCAACGTGAATTTTTGGGAAGAAATACGTCTGAAATCGTAAATATGGTGCTCGCAACGTGAATTTTTGGGAAGAAATACATCAGAAGTCGTAGATATAGCAACATTCACGTCGAAACGTGAATTTTAGAAAAGAAATCGATCAGAAATCATAAACAAAACATTGGAAACGTGAATTTTTGGAAAAGAAATACATCAAAAATCGTAGACATAGCAATCGAAACGTGAATTTTTGGGGAAAAATTGATAAGAAATTAGAGCCAAAGCTGTCGAAATGTGAATTTTTGCAGAAGGAATACACGAGAAATTATATACAAAGCGGTCGAAACGTGAATTTTGGAAAAGAAATACATCATAAATCGTGGACATAGCAATCGAAACGTGAATTTTTGGGGAAGAAATACTTTAGAAATCGTGGACAAGGTGGTCAAATCGCAGAATGGTGAAATTGTAACATTGATAATGCGACGTGATGGCAAATGAAGCTCATTGTCTTTTCTTTGTTGCTTACATTCGCTCCAAAAAACATCGGACACCTCGAATCTATGCGGGTCCATTTTATTTCTTTATCATCAGCGTCCCATGATTCGCGGATACTGACACCACTTGGACTAGGCCCTAGTAAGAGTCTACGAATAACAAGTAGACGAAAGACACACGGGCCCGAATCTGTCTAAACTCCCACGACCATAGAAAAGCTATCAAAACCAAGAAAATTCTCAAAGTCACAAGACAGAAGGCAGTCAAAATCAGAACATCAAGGAAAATACTCTGCATTCGATCAAACACATTCATTCTTTGTATTAGAGTCAAAATTAAATCACCAAGTAAAACACGCTACGTTCAATCAACCCACTCTTTGTATTATAGTAAAATGAAAACCTACGAAATCTCGCTTAAACCAGCTTATTTTTGTAAAAGAACGTAAACCTCTGATTAATTCCTCCTATAGAAAAATCGGACGAAACAGTGGTATTCGTGTATGTGTGTAATTCGTAAATGAAGAAATTGATAATCCTTTAGTACTACCTTTCGGTAAACATAAGTTCAATTATGTGAATCCCTTTCTGAGTTATTCTTCCCATATCTTCCTCCTTTGGAATGAAAAATACTTGGACTCGCTACTCGAAGCTTCCTCATTTCTTTTTTGTTTGCTATTAATTTCTGTATTTCAGGAAAATATAGTACTTTTTCTTGATATATATACCTCGCTAGTAGGCTAGAGTGATTAAAACCAAATTTTTGGAAATTTTAGTGGTACGACACTTCGAATTTTCTCATTTTATTTTCCTTTCTTCGTGAGTCATTTAAAGTATCGCATTTAAAGTACGATACTTATATATTCATTTCCGTCGATAATTAAAATTTATCCGTACTCTACGTTAATTACTGGAAATGTTAAAAATTCTACGAAATAATCCATTGTTCCACCGGTATCGTCAAAAGCGACAAAACGAAAGCTGGGAAAATATTTGTCGAATTCATCGATTCCACGAGAAGAATTATAAAAATAACAGGCAGAGATCAAAAGGAGCATGTCGGCGGAAAATACGCGAACGATTGTGTTTGGTTCGGAAATCGATCGAAATCGGTGGAAGCAACGAAGCGGGAAGGAAATTCGATTTGAATTTGGCCAGGTTCAGATTCGCCTGGCCTAACCGGCGATAACGAGGTCGTCGAATCTGGAAGGCACGTGAAACGGACTGTACTTTCGATGGAAAATCGATATGCTTGTGAAACAGCCCGTCGAAGAGAACTCTCGAGTTTATAATACAGGCTGTTTCAGGCGTGGGGAGTGCCGGTTTAACGAGTTCCCCGTTAAGAAACGTTTTACTCGTTTCTTTGTTGGGAAAAACCGTAGGGCTTTCGTCGCTTTCAAGCACGTGACGAAAATCTCCGATTTTCATATATTTTCCCTCTTATCGCGATTCGAATTCTAGAATACCCAATGTTTTCGTGGAAAACGTGGAACCATTGCAACGTGACCAGAGTATTTCTTATTCTCTCGAATAAATCGTTTCGCTGGAAATTAAATCATTTTACTATTATTTTCAAACACTCACCGTAGTTGATCAGCTACGAAAAATCCACACTTGTCCTCGGTAGTTTCGAGACAGAGAAGCATTTCGTCAAAGGTCCCTGGAAAAACAATACAACAGTATTATTTTACTATTTCAATTATTTATTTTATATTTTAATTTCATTTTAAAATTCATCGTTGCTAATTAATTATTAACACGTTGACTGCCGCGCTGAACTTCCGAAAGGTAGTACTAAAGGAATATCAATTTCCTCGTTTACGAATTACACACATACACGAATACTACTATTTCGTCCGATTTTTCTGTAGGAAGAATTAATCAGAGGTGTACGTTCTTTTACAAAAGTAAGCTGGTTTAAACGAGATTTCGTAGGTTTTCATTTTACTATAATACAAAGAGTGGGTCGATTGAACGTAGCGTGTTTTGCTTGGTGGTTTAATTTTGATTCTAATACGAAGAGTGAATGTGTTTGATCGAATGAGGAGTGTTTTCCTTCATGTTCCGATTTTGACTGCCTTCTATCTCGTGACTTTGGGAATTTTACGTGGTTTACCCACGGTGCCAACACGAATCTTTTATTATGCGATGCATATTATGTTGAAATATTATTTACAGCAGATAAACTGAGTTATATAATCGTGTTTAATGTAGTTTTCATAATGGGGGTCGCCGGTAGCCCCCTTGGCGCTGTAGCCAAGTCGAGTGCCGCCCATCGGTGACCCCCATGACAGTCAACGTGTTAAAAATTCTCCTGAATAATTCCAGATATTATACAGAATAATAGACAGACACTCGTATTCCGTTGAACGCATTTTCGCTAGAAGTAGCGTAGATCAGAGCTACCTAATGTATTCGATGCCCTAGAGGAAGTTAAAATAAAAGAAAATTTCATAAAACTGGTATTAGACTATGATAAGCTCCACACAAAGTTTCCAGTAATTGTTACAGGTTATCAAAATTCCCAAGTTAGGAATTTTCCCTGCAAGTTAAGCTCCTCTGCAACAGCCTCTTGATTTTTTTCATTACAACTTCCAGGGAAGCCTTGCTTGCAACTAAACTCGGGCGTATCTACTGAAATTCTTCCAACTTCCTTACCCGGTCACATACTTGCACCAGTTTATTATCTTGCTCGTTTGAAGATTATTCTCGTTGATCGCGCGGTGAACGCGTCCATTTTCGTTTCATTTAACGTCGAGGAGGCTCAAAATGGCGGACGACGCGTGGGTCGTTCGAAGGATCGCATTCATTCGCGAATGCCGGTTGATTAGATTCTCACGGACTGTCCCGATTCGCTATTAAGAAGAGGCATAATCGTATCGGATTACCGTGTCACAGAGGATCAACGAGATCCTACCGAAGTGGATTCGTCTCTGTGATGTGTGCTTTCACTATGCATGATTACACGGGGCTAGCCAGGTTCCAGTTCTTGTCCCCTGTCTAAAGCTATGAAATTTGCGAAGCTATCTTCATTTCATGAGCAATAGCTAACGCATATATGGCCGAAAGTATTGTAGGACGGTGAATACTGGTCTTGAGACACCGAAAATTGTCGAAAAAACAAGAACACAATAACACAGACCCAAAACTCGTAAACTGATTTAACTTAGGAAAAGAACACCAAGATAACGAAACGAAAACACACAAAGACGCACCCTCTTTCCAACGCCAAGCAACTCACGCTTGTGCTGGTCACAACCGATTTCTAAGGACTCTATTTTGGTTGTCAAGGACCACGCTTTTATGCTTTCCTTAACCTACGCTTCATCTCCACGTAGGGGAGTCACGCAACTTAATTTTGTTACATAGAATAACTTTTCGATTTGCTTCTAGAAGATATCGATCAGTTTACAATTTGCTTTTGTTGGCAATAACCGATTCGTGATTTCTTTTGGTATTCTACAGTATAAATGTTGATTTTATTTGTATCGAAATATTCCTCGATACTCGTGTAGAAATCTAGTAACCGATTATATTATCATAGGAAAATTGTAATAAAAGCTAAGAAATTCACTCCTAATCGATGAACGTTGAGTACCCAATTATATTATCATAGGAAAATTCTAACAAAAGCTGAGAAATTCACCCCCGAAAGGATGAACGTTGAGTAACCAATTATATTCTTAATTAGAATCGTGTTACTATAATTCTCGCGTTACCCAACGACAAAATGCTAATTCTCGAAATACCTTAAGACACCAAATGTCTCCTTTTCACCCTAACGCGACTTCCAGCGAGGCTGCCGAGGAGCCCATAATGTAGGACCTAAACGAGAGCGAGGAATTCGCGTTCCTTTTCAAAAGGACTCTTTCTCGTGGACTATGGCGTCACTCCGTAGAAGGAGAAAGAGGAAAGGGAAGAGAGTCGACTGTAAGAACGCCTTGGACTCTCTATAGCTGAACGGGATCCGCAAAAGGAACCGCATTCATCAAGATTCTTTTCTTCCTCGGTTATGTGGGAACGGCTGAACAAAAGCCTGGAAAATATTAATTTAATGCAAGGACGAAAATTATGCGTAGGAGTAAATCAGCCTCTCCCTGTCCCTTTGTCTGAAACGTGCCGCACCTGGATGCGCAGCCCTCTTCTGTTACCAGTAAACCAGCCAACATACCTGTCAAAGGAATCTCTTCTGGTCTTTCCCATAACTAACGAACAAACCGAGAAATTCGGCTCTAACGACCCATTGTTCGTGTCAGCATGCGAGGGAAAAATAAAACATTTTTTTGCCGAACATTAAGGGAGCTTAAGTGTGGAAAATGGAAAAATAAAAATTTGGTACCTGTACCGGGACATGGTTAATTCTCGATTTCACGAAAAAGTGATTAAATTGTTAGTCAGGGGGACGAGTGAAAACTCAAAGGTTCCGAAATTGTTAAACATAATAATGAAAAATTTCAGTGGTATTTTAGACTTCAGAATTTCCAAAATAATAATAGAAATATACTAAAAACCGGATAAATTCTCCAAATTGACTTAGTATGAATTTCATACACCAATCCACTAGCGTTAAATTCATTCCAATTAAAATCTACACCCCTGTAGAAATTTCACACGTTTTTTCAATTCTTCTCGCTTTCTTTCCAAAAAATTTGTGTTAAAAGGCAATTAACGTTATCGTGGAACAAGTAGATGAAGGAACCAGGAAAAATTCCAGGGTCGATCGAAAATCATAATTTCTTTGGCCATCGAAAATCATAATTTCTTCGACCATCGAAAATCATAATTTCCTCGACCATCGAACTCAGCTCGAAAGATAACAAGGTCCACCCCCTGGTCCGGTGGAGTTTATGACCCCGAGGTCCATTGCGCGAGAGCAGCGAACGTTTCTCGCCACTTTTAATTTATCCAGGTGAATCGTCAAGCGGTATTTGCTGGCAGACGCGGATACGGAAAAGAGGGGGTTAAAAATGGTCCTCCGTTGTCTAGCCAGCAGTCTCGTCTGGTCTCGTTAACCGGCACAAAGGTTGGCATTCCGTTTCTTATTTATTTCCGTGGCATAATTTAAATTTGCTCGCAATATAACGCGGTCGAACGTTTCAACCCCGGCATTCGGCGACTGAAATGCTCGATTCGAGGCGGGACAAAAGAGAACGTGTTTATAAATTTTTCAGCGCGACGCGTTCACGCGTACAATATGTCCGTTTCCATCGATTTCAAATCAGACTCTTTGTTTCCACGAATTCGCCGAACGGAATTCAACCGACTTTAGAACGCTCTTTTAAAACCCTTCGCGTCTCTCTATTCCGGTACCATTTCTATTTGCTTTTTAGTACTTGAAATTAAAGATCGAGGAACTTGTATGATACGAAAATGGTACGAGAATAAAAATGTGTACATGAGTATCTCGAAATTGTAAATATATATAGCAGGAAACGATAGAGAACGACGAAAAGAATATTTTATGTTTAATAAACGTGTGTCTGATTTTGCTTCATTCGTTAGGAATAAGGATTTAAAGATGGGAGACTTAGGCTCCTGATTGCGAGCAACCCGCCATGCACCGACTGTTCTCAACGAAATTCGATAAGATTTTAATGCGCCAAAAGTTGCAGAAATTTAAACACGAAGTTATGAAACGTAAATAGCGGAGTTTTCATACGATAGTGGAATTTCTTGCTCAAACCTGCTCGGAACTTTACAGAAATGCAGAAGAAATAATCGGTGCATGACGGGTTGCTCTCCAGGCTTGACCTTAAGGCGCCTAACTTCTACGACTTGAAATCTTCGTTACCGGGAGCTAAAACACGGGACGTTGGAGAAAATTCGTTCCTTTCGTTAAAATTTCTCGCGTGATCTGCATTAGGAAAATTTCCTGCACAGAGGGCACCGTAGAAATTTTCATCTCCTAATTACAGTTGGGAAAGTCACATGTACAGTGCAGGCGATTTACGCCCGATTCGCGTAAGAATATGAAAATCACCGAGGGAACTTCTGCCACTTCCACATTCGCAAGTTCTTAAGAATAGCTTGCCGAAGTCAAATTTTCGAATCGGGATCAGGGGCAGCAGGAAACAGAACTTCGTACGTGTCGAGCATACTTACGAACTTCTGGCAAAGTCGAATTGCCCAAATTAACTCGTTACCTAACCTTCGCATACTAAAACCCTCTATCCTTCGACCGTCATCGCTGTACTCGAAAGATAACAGACAGACAAGATCGCAACACGCGTCAATCTGGAAATACCTTCGTTCGGCGTTAATTCCTCGAATTCTCGACTCAAAGTTAACCCTTCAATTTTTATTCCAGACTATACACCAATGCCAGAAATATCAAACTATTTTAATAAAACATTCCAAACAATTGATATCAAAAAGTAACCTAAATTGAGAAACCTCATTGTTGCACGGAGACAGTCGAAGTTTGTCGTGATGGATGTCTCTCAGTATGTCGTGTTCATCCAGATACTGAGTAAAGAACAGTTTCGGGTTATATGCACTCTATTACACTGGTAGTTTCGATTTGGGTGATTAGTATGTCTCTTGGTGTGTTATCTCTGTCTTCCGTTTTACGTTTTCATGTATGTACCGACTGAGTTCTAGTTTTCGTTTGATGTAGTGTCTTCGAGTTCTAACTAACGTCTGATGTGGCGTCTTCGAGTTCTAGCTAACGTCTTCCGACGTGTACTGAATGAGTTCTAACTTTCGTCTATCTTGCCTTGTCGTGTCCTGTCTGGTGTCTCCTCACGTTTTGATTTTATTAATTTAGTGTAGCTGTTGGTGAAGGAAAGATAGAGTTTGTGATTGAACGTATGTGTTTTGGAAGCACCTTTGGTTTAGGAGTGGGACACTGTCAAGGGTGTTTCCTTTCGGTACTGTTTCGGTCGTGATTTATGCGTGGATGCTGTTGGTCGCTTCGATGGGTCAGTCACACGAGCGTCCTGTCTGTTGGGTCTGGTCGTAGGTTATGGGTTGTCTTTGAGTGAATTATAGTCCTTAATCCGTAAGAAGGACGGTAAATCACGTCTAACCTTCGTTATTGCCGTCGCGACACTCGTCAAAACTGATGACGCTTATCTGAATCCCAAAGAACCTATGAACCTCTATGGTACAGGTAGAGAACAGTACCAAGAAATTTCGTGGAATTTCAAGGAAATTCCATCCGCTATAATTCGTAGCTCTCTGACACTGTCAAAGTCAGACTACGCCTTTTCTATTCGCGCGCCGTCGCGAGGAAAATACGATCGCAGACTTGACTGAAAAATGTTATCGAATTCCTGTGAGAACGCCTCCCTTCTGGCTGGGAAATAACGCCGCGAAACCAGGCTAACGATCGCCACAGCCTATCTTCTGGCCCTCCTTATTGGCCCATTATGCACGACTTCAACGATTTCGACTGCACGGCTCGGATATCCCAGCCAGATTGCATTAAGTATCGCGTTTAACTGTCGTTATACTAGGTCGGCTTTTATCTCGAGAATGGATGCTTGTTCTTTGTCCATCGGACTGAAACTCGAATCGTTAGGTCTCGGAAGAAGCTTCGCGCGAAGCTAAAGAATATAAAGATGAAACGGATCTGGGGAACGAGGATGCATCGTTTAGCAGCTAATAGAGAAACTTAATAATTGACAGGTAAAACATTATCAGCGACCTCGATAATTCAAGGAAACCCGGGGTTCGAGTTAATCTCGAGGAAAGTACAAGGAAACGATAGAGTTGCAGATGGAGCCACTGTACCCGAGAGAAACGTGCTCTTAAAGATAATTGAGGGATGATACTTCGTTAATGAAGTTCAGGTTGCAAGAAAAATTAAAAGAAGGATGAGAAGAAAGCTTCCAAATTGCACTCCATGACCTCGTGCCAGGAAATGTGAAAATTGCGAAATCGAGTTGCGTTCTAGGGATACTCGATGATCCACGAGAAACGCAATTATAACGCGGGGGATGAAACTAAACTCTTAATAAAATTAAATTTTTACAAGAATATCTTCCACGGAATCTACCAGTATCCTCTTTCTCGTAGCTTCCGCGATAATCCCGGGCTTTTTGTAAACAAGTAATCACGCTGTAGAATATCTGTGTAAAAAGATTACGCAGAGATGTCGGAGCCACGAAAATTCAAATTAAGTAGCCGAAACTGGGTTAAGGTGTTAAGGTTTTCTTTCGCGTTTTACGCCGCTGCACACAAAGTTCGCCATTCCTCGTATCTTCTAAGTTTAATTACAAAATAGATCTTGGCAACCGGCTGCCGCCTGGAACTTATAAACTCGCCTAACTCGATAATTACATAAGTTTCAACATTCATTACGCAACTTTTAACGCGTACCTTTGTGTTACATTATGTTATCAAACTTGTCACCGGTAATTTAATTGCGCGATATCTGCTGCAATTTTGTGGCACGTCGGCGTGTGTCAACGTTGTTTAACAATTTAACGTAACAACGCACGTTCAGAAACACACGGGCACCACATGACGAGGATGAAACGAAAAAGGCGAGCGTTCAAAAGTGGACATTACACTCGAGCACAAAGACCGCTGTTTTTGACATTAACCATCGCGCTATTTCTACGCTCGCAATTTACCATGAAAGACCTTCGTTTCCTTTGCTATTGCTCCGATAAATATTCGATTAACACGGGAATGTGATAAACCGTTACCATACTAAACCCGGTTACTCGCACAGCTCGTGTGATGGTTTCTATTCTACGCTGTGCAGCGTGTATAATACCGCAGGAAAGTTTTAAGTAGTACGAGTCGGTGTACGGGCAGACGCAGAGACCGTGCGCAACTATTCGCAAACAAATTCTTAATTGCTTTCAGCTGGTATAAATTAATTATGAAATGCACCGTACAGGTTGCAATATTCATTAGCGAGCTATTTTGCACTCTGATAACGAACTATGGATCCTCGAAGTGATCGCGAAATTAAATTCAAGGGTAGGATAAGGGATTATAATACTAGTTCCCGTGTGCAGATATTTTCCGATACGAACTTGCTGGCAACACCGATCGAAATGTTAATAACGCGTTAGCACTCTACGTACTATCCGACGAACATTATGGCAGTCACGAAGTGTCTGGTGTTACTGTTTCGTCAGAAGTATCGCAAGATACGAGAATCGTATTCCCATAATGGACATGGAGACAGGTCGAGGAACGAGAGCCAACTATTAATCATATCATGCGGCTGGAAAACGTCGGATAACTTTGATACCCTTTAAATATGCCTGATTTACAGCGTGGTCGATACGCGTCGATACGTTTCGCCCACGCGTTATTCGTTGGTGCAATTTATTGCGGAAAATATGGCGAAAGCTTGAAAAATGGCAGACACGAGGGAAGAAAATTTCTAGAATAGCATTTACGTCAGACAAAAATAGCTAAAACGAGGAACATAATATTTACTGACAAGGATTTGCAGAGTAATTTTAATACCGTAGAAAAGTAATTAAAGAATGTGAAGCACGAAGTTTTACTATCACTTTTATTCATCTTTTATTGCCTGACAGTCTTAACAGGGTTTTCCACCTAACTCACTAGCGCCACCATGACCCGTATCTCCGACACAAGTGCTGTAAATATTACTGTAATTTTACTGTAATTTTAATGAATTTTCTCCTCGCTACATGCACGAGTGATCTCGTCCTTACTGTAGCTCGAGTGGTCGACGCATTTGCAAAACATATTCCATACTTTTCCAAGCTTTCACCGTTAAGTGGCTACCGTAAACTCCATCTAGAAGCCTCTCTAGTCTAGGCTGAAAGACAGTCATCCAATATTCATACGCCTACACGCTATACGATTTACGGTAAAACTAAGTTACTGTACGTTATTCTGCCCCAATTCCGTAGATTTACACAGGTACCTGATCTACCATGTGACCTACTGGTCCCGTTCCAGATGCTCGATCGCATCGTTTCGTTTGCCTAGCCAAACATTACACCTATTCTTCTCGTCTAACTACGTAGGTACACACCTCGTTCCAGTGACAAGATAGCGCCATTATTCGACTCGGCTAACTGCGTAAGATCACGATGCCATTTGTCCAACTAAACAATCCCTATTCTACTTGCCCGCCATGTAACGTCTTCGTACTACTTACCCGGATACGTATATCCACACCGTTCCGGCTGATCAAATACCGCGTATAATCCACTTGTCTGACCACATACTAGCTGTAACACGCTAGTCTGGTTACACGCTATATAATCTACTTGAACGGTCGTACACCGAAATACGCTACTTGTTTCAAAGTTCCATGCACCTCTGTTGCTTGTTTCACCGTGCACACACCTGTTCTGTTCGATTCCAAAGTCCCATGTCGAGCCATAAACGTCCCTGTTCTACATGTCTCGCAGTGTACATTTACGTGCCACTTATCTAATCGGGCAGACTCTTGGTTACACTTGTTAGCGTTAATGACTCAGCGAACAATCGTTGAGCTAAAATAAAGCATTCGTTCCCAGACTGGCTATCAACAAGGTTACGGAAACCATCGTAATTCGATTTCCCTGGCAATCCGGATGGCTGACATCTAACTTGAATCGAAATTAAGCAGAATTTCGACGCGATTTACCGCCGCGCACCCCCTGTATCTCTTCTCGTTAATTTTTAATCGCGAACAACTTTCATAGCTCGACACGGACGAAACGGGAAATACGAAGAAGTTTTGATGAATCGGGGCACACGTTGGGACAATTGTCCAGCAGACGTACACGCGAGCATCGCGTATGTCTGGCCGGCGTGCTTCCGAAAATTATAAATTCCACCTCGTATTTTATTGCACGGGGGATGAAAAGTCGTGCAGACGCATCTGGCGCGAACGGTCGGGTCCGCAGTGGCGAAAGGCGTAATTTGTCGGACGGCGGGGTGCTGCGCGTCGGGGTCGCTGAAATTTTTAATTCCTTGCGAGGAAACGCGGAGAAAAGCCGGGCTCATTTGTTGCGAGGCAATTACGCCGGTGCAATACGGCATAAAGGATGCCCAGGGACGAGACAAAGCTGCGTGGCCGGAAGGAAACGAATATCTTTCGACGCGTAGATACAGGGGGAGGAATCTCGTCGATCGAAAGGGTGCGTGGCTGTTTTTCCACGAGCCTCGCGGAAGGTTAATAAATCTGATTTAATAAAATTAAGCCGGCACACCGTACCGAGCTTAGAGTTTAAAGAAGAAATGAACTTACGGGACGGGTTTTTAAGCCGAAAAGCGGTGGAAGTGGCTGCGAGTTAAAAATTAATTTTTTCTCTGGTAGGATTAATGCAAATGCCTGCGCCTTTCCTTCACTAAAATTCCTATCTTTTTTTTTTTCTTTCTACGTACAGAAGTACTCTTTGAATATTTACTTTGCACCAACCACCCTCTGACATTCCTTTTTCCTCCGCTTCTCGTTTACGACACACGTCCCTGTAATTATTCCCAGCGATACATTTTCATTTAGCCCAGCAGAAACCGCAAATCGAGCAACAGATTTGTCACCGTAGCCTTAATCGAAAAATATTTCACGTATCTCGAACCACCCCTGTAAATACCTCTCGAACGTCAATTCCCGACGGAACAGGCAGAATATTGGCCTATAAAACACACCGAGATTGCGTAATGAATATTTCAAAGTATCTCTGTCGCTTTATTACAGGAGCAGCGGGCGAAATTGCAGGAGAAAGGCACCGCAAGAAAAAGGGGATACTTTATCGTGCGTTTCCAACCTGGTAAGTTTCAAAGCCAACTATTCACCATTCTGCAGTAGCGGAATAACATCTCCGAACGAAAAATTTCACTGCTCAAAAAAAGAAAGCAAGAGAACATCTAAACCTAAAGTTTATAAAGGACCATCCTCGTTTTGTATCATCCTCCTTCCATCTTCTTAAAATACTCTTCTGTAACCTCAAACTATTATCTACTACTACTCAGAGATTTACAGGATAATAAAAATAGGGATTAAAAATTTTAAATGCTCGGCATTAATAAAAATAAGGATTCCAAATTTTAAATGCTCAGAATTAATAAAAATCGGTTTCCCTTATATGGATCTTTGTTAAATCGACATTTTCCATTCTCGATGAGTACTACAAATTTTCGAAGTCTCGAAGCTTTTTTCGAACACCCTGTATATTACAACCTCGTTTTAAATGGTGAAGAGGACCACCTTGTCTTCGTATTATCTTTCTTCCATCTTCTTAAAATACTCTTCTGTGATCCTAAAGTATTATCTACTATTACTCAGAAATGTACAGGATAATAAAAATAAGGATTAAAAATTTTACATATTCAGAATTAATAAAAATCGGCTTCCCTTATGCACCTTTGTTAAATCGACATTTTCTACTCTCGGTGAGTGCTATAAATTGTCAAAGTCTGGAAGCTTTTTTCGAACGCCGTGTATATTACAACCTCGTTTACATGGTCGTGCGTCACCCAGTTCCATCGGTTGTTTCGTTAACAAAAGTTTTCGTGCAAGAGTCAGCAGCAAACGCCGATACTCGCGATTCCATTACGTTTCTGTGGAAAACGTAGCAAGCGCGAAAAAGGAACGATCCAGGATGATGTACGACCCGAATATTCCGATTTCGAGAGGGATCTGGGCCCCGATCCGCAGCTGCGACTCTCGAAATTCGACGAAATTCTCGAGTTTGTCGTCGTTCCGACCTCGAAGCAGCGTTCCGTCGCCGGTTCCTCGCCGATCACTCGATTACCGAGCGATAAAAGTGGCCCGATCGACGAAAATTTACGTCGTCGCGACGCCATTAAGAAGAAGCTGTCGAACCTAATCGCGGTAATCCGTTTTTGGCTGCGACCCTTTGTCCACTTCCTTCCACCCCTCTGGCTCCTCTTTGAATTCAGCGCCGACTTCGGCCACCAGCCAGCTACCGGAACAGCCTCTCTCGAGAAGTCTCGCGACACACTTGCCTTTTCCACTTGCCACTGCCTGCTGCAACTACTCCGCACTGTCTCCGGTTGCTTGCTCGATAGGTGGCTAAGTTTCTGGATAATCGGGGAACCGACACGAGTGGATAATCCTGTTAACGAACGAGGATAATTGATTCTTTGACAATTAAGGGAGTAAGGAAGATGTAGTCTCCTAACGAGAATCGGAAGATTTGGACATCAAAGAGATAGATTGTTTGAGAATACTCGAAGAAAGTGGCATGAAGATCCCAATGGCAGCGAATTTTGTCGAGCGACTTAGACGAGAAAAGAAATTTATATACTCTCGTGACTACGAGGATTGCCACACCTTTTCAAACCCAATTTTGTTTCCTCGCAATGCTTTCTTTATAAGAAAAATATATTTCTTATACGCGGGTATTCGCGTGTGCAGTAAGAAGTGAATATAGATGTTGAACCCTTTCGTTACTACGGCTATGGCTATAGTCAAAAGCCACGTGGCGTCATCCACACATGACGGGTGACTATAGTCACCGGCCACAAAAATTTAGCCAAAAATTAAGGCAAAGGCTACCCTTCCGCTTAGTTCTCTTCGCAAAGAATTGCAAGCGCTATACGATGGTCTTTCTTTCTTTCCTTCTTCAAAAGACTTGGCCTCGAGTGCTAAAGACTGCACGATTTTTGGCAGGGTGCTAAAGACAAATTAATAATAATAAAAGTACACTGTTGTGTCACTCAGGGTGACACGTCTAAGGCTTGGACGAAGGCCCACGTAAAAATACAGAAGTCTCAAAAGTCCCATCAGGGAGGGGTTCCAGAAATCATCTGGAATCTCTCACGCTCCAGCCTTTCAACTACAACCATCATAAACACAAACACACACACACTACATCGGTGTCCTCCAACATTATCAATATTCGTAACAGTGCTATTAAAATATAAAAATTCTTTCTTCAATTTTTCAATACGAAAAATATCGTGAAAGATAGAAGCAGACCTATTGCTCCAATCATCCATCGAACCTCGTTTGCGATTTCCCAGGTAAGAGTAAATCGAAGGACACATGCGCGGGGTGAAATTTATCACCGATAAAGATCGCGACGAGATTTAGCGGAATATTCGAGATCGATACGTCAGGGTGGCGAAATTTTGTGCTAGCGGAAAGATTCAATCTCGTGAACTCCGAGCAATCTCGCCGTGATCCCGATTAATTCGGCCGTTTCCAGATTTCCGAGATTCTCAAGGAGGCAGAGGCAAGGGGGCTGTAATTGAACAGAGTCCAATGCATGTCGGATGGCCAAAATTTTCAGCTGGCCACCTAATTCGACGCGAATCGATGTCTCGAGTCGAAACCGATGCCAGGAGGCTGGCACAATCCAGGAAACAGGTTTCCCTGCATTTCAGACACTCCTACGTGCTTCTCGCTAACAGATTGTCCGTGTTCTAGGAACCGACGAGTTTAGCTTAGGATTATTTAGATTCGGGATCGAATTCTGACTCGTTGCCGCGCTAACGTCCTGCATTTCCAGCGAAAGGAATGTTTTCTGGTGATCGATATTGCCTATTTTTCACGGGAATATCTATCTTGCGAGATTTTCGATTAAAATCGTGGAAATATACGAAATATAAAAATGGTAGATATTTTATAAAAATACGAATATTCCAAATTTCTAATATAAATAAAATTCTAATATCAATATTAAAGGCAGCAATATTTTCTATGTTCGATATTATTTTTGACTCATTGTATTTAATATGATGGATCACGTGTAAACTCTCCATTCCCTTTACATTCATACTTTGTACTTAACCCTTTGTCTTTTAATTCGAGAGATGAGCCTAACTCACCATTTAATCAAATTTCGAAGATCGATGTTAATTAACATATCAAATCTAAAATAACCTAAGATTGCATGGAATATCGAAATAAAATAATTCTAGATTTTAATTTGTTATTTACCAATTTCTTATTTACATTTTCAAAAATATCTTCGCTATTTTCCTGTAACGAAAAATAATCACCGAGCCCAAAGGGTTGAATATCGAATCGATTTTATTCACCCCCAGCAAAGATTCTAAAAATTAAAATCACTTTTTAGAATTTATAAGTCTGTAGTACACGTATAACTAGTATATACGATTCTCAATCCCGGCTAAAATATTTTCTGCCATTTTATCACGAGTCAAAGCCAACAGAATTAACGATAAAACAAATCGAGGGAAATTTAATCACGCTCTACTGTTTTCCACCTTTTTAAACCAATTAGTTATCCGAGTGGAACGACGTTTCACAGCGGTACATAAAATTGCAGAGAAGTAACGCGAATTTCGCAAAATCGCGACATTGTTTCCTTCGTTTGCAGATGACCATCATTCCATATCGAAATGGAAAACAGCGCGATGTTATTCAATATTTGGAAGTTTAAACGTTTTCGGCGCCAAGTGCGATCTCCTTTAACGGCACCGGGGGGAAATTGCACTCGCAATGCCGTTGAAAATTTCGAGCACGGCAAAGTGTAATACAATGCGCGCGTTAAAATGAACGCTCACGTTTCGCATAAATCCGGCCAATTTTTACCGGGATCGCGAACGCAATAAACATTGATCAGGCTCGTTCTTTAGCCCGCTAGCCTCTTTAGTGGCGCTATGAAATGGCGCGAAAACGAATCGGAAAGTCGATCGCTGCATCGATCCACGCTTTGCATCCTCTGCTCGGAAGAATATGCTTTAAGACGCGTACGTGCTGCTGGAACGACCTGGTCCTTTTCCGGAATCCGTTTTCCGAAAAACATTCTGCTTTGCTGGCTGCTTCGTTGGCTGCTCTGCCAGATAACACAGCAGGAAGAGAATTATTCGCGTATCCTAGCAAGAATCCGTGACATTAACGTGACCATCCCTTACCTTTCGGGATTAGAATTTCCATTTTCCTTGCATTTAAACAAATACCCACGAATTAAACCAATTCCACCTGCTTTGAGCAATGTTTCAATAAACACGATCGATATTCCATTTGTTCGAGATTGGTTCCAATTGTTCGAAGGAATTCAGAAATTTGCAATAATCAAACATTGCATCTTGAGAATTCTCTATGGATACTTCTAAGTTAATAATTCTAGAATTGTAAAATAGCGGCCATTGTTCACACCCTCATCGCTAGGTTCGAGATTTCTACTAAGTCTTTGATGAACCTTCGACTTTCATAAATACAAGTTCTTATTTTGCCTAAATATCCTCAATCCAAAGGAGGACCTGCTAGAAAGACTTACTGACGAGTCCACTAGCAGGCCTAGCACGAAACGCATTCCTTCCTTGTGTCCCTTTTATCTGTTACCTATTATAGCAAGACAGCCTTCAGGATACCTCACGGCAGTCCTAGGAACCATGAACCCTAGGAACCACGAACCCTAGGAGCTATGAGCCCTAGAAACCAAGAACCCTAGGAACTATGAGTCCTAGAAGCCAAGAATCATAGGAACCACGAGTCCTAGGTACCACGAAGCTTTGGAACCACAAGCCCTAGAAACCACGAACTTTAGGAACCACGAAACCTAGGAACCAAGAACCCTGGGAACCAAGAACCCTGGGAACCACAAATCCTAGAAACCACGAGCCCTAGGAACCACGAGCCCTAGGAACCACGAAACCTAGGAACCACGAAACCAAAGAACCACGAAACCTAGGAACCACGAAACCTAGGAACCACGTGCCCTAGGAACCACGAGCCCTAGGAACCACGAAACCTAGGAACCACGAAACCAAAGAACCACGAAACCTAGGAACCACGAAACCTAGGAACCACGTGCCCTAGGAACCACGAGCCCTAGGAACCACGAAACCTAGGAACCACGAGCCCTAGGAACCACGAGCCCTAGGAACCACGAAACCTAGGAACCACGAGCCCTAGGAACCACGAAACCTAGGAACCACGAAACCTTGGAACCACGAAACCTAGGAACCACGAGCCCTAGGAACCACGAAACCTAGGAACCACGAAACCTTGGAACAACGAAACCTAGGAACCACGAGCCCTAGGAACCACGAAACCTAGGAACCACGAGCCCTAGGAACCACGAGCCCTAGAAACCACGAGCCCTAGGAACCAGAAAACCTAGAAATTATGAATCGTAGGAACCGCGATACCTAGGAACGACGAGACCTAGGAACCACGAATCCTGGAGATCACGAGCCCTAACTCCAAGGCTTTGATAAACCCCGTGGAGGAGTGACCCCCACAGAAACTTTAATAAATACAAGCAAGCGGGCGAAAAAAACGCTATTTCCTTTCCCAAGTCGTAAAAAGGGAAAAGAATTATTGAAATACCATAGAAAATATATAAAAATTAGAGATACTGAAAGCGCGGAATAATAAAATCGCGAATGAGAAATAGGGCATCCTCTCTTATGACTGAAACGATCCCAGCCGCGTATAGTGAAATTTAAGTTTCGCGTTATTGGAAGGAATGAACGTACGTGATTGGCACAGGTTATTCAGAAGTTTATGCGTCTCGATGGCATTGTGTCTGGCATGCATTATTTGCAGCGGCACCGATAGGCCGTGCCAAAGTGGCCTGGCAGCAGTCGAAAGATCAACACACGCGCTCGAATTATGGAGTCCTTACTCTCAGGCTGACTCTCGCTGGGTCATACTACTAGCTGACTCCGGCAACTTCAGTTTTCTCCGCTTGGCGATCAGCTCGGACCGCTGTACAGGACTCTTACAATTCCCAGCATGAACAACACAATGCATACAGAGAAGGGAAACTACTTTATGCGGAACTCCGGGTTTCGCGGGGAAATTGCATTTATAGCGGAACACACAGGCTGTACGTATGCCTCTGTTGTGGACAGCTGTAATTGTTTGATTTATATGAAAATTGGAAACAGGGTGAGCTGGCCTCTCCTGTGATTGTCGTAATAAGTCTGGCCCTGCGTGTGCCGATTCTACTTAAAACAGCACCCTGCATCCGATTTATTCTGATTTATTTATGAACGGAAACTTTCTTCAACGACGACGATTATTTGCGAAACTTTTACGTCCAACTAAAATCTTTCTTTACCAGCGATAATTACTTGTCGAAATTATCGAATAATTTCGAAAGATTATTAAAATATTTTCAAATATCTTGAAAATAAAATAAAAATAAAAAGTCTATTTTATTTCCTAATAAACAAATCGGGTTCTATGAAATTATTCGAAAATCCTTCCCAACGCGCATGATCGTTGCAGAGAGCTTCCATTGGTGGTCACTTCCGCGTTCTCTATCCTCATTGAACCTGTTTTGCAGCGAATCGCGGTATTAGCAAAATCGATGGGAAAACGTCAACGTGATGTTACAATGGTGATCATTCAGAGACGCGAGCAATCCATGTATTCGGCTCTGGAGCGTCGAAAACGCTAGATTTTGGACATGCGCGGTTCTCAGGCCAGCAAATCATTGTGGCGAAACGTAGGGCAGAGTGCAATTACATCAAGCTTTAGTGAACTAACCCGTGGCTGGCCGGACGATTGGAAATCCCGGTGCCCAGGTATACGTGGCCACGACCACCTACGTACTATTAGGTGCTCACCTAGCTGGATCGTGCACACGCGATTTAGTCGGACGTTGTAGATAAATTTCTGCAGACGCCGGCCCATTTCCAGGACCAGTAATCCTCCTATTACGCGATCAAATCGGCGGCGACGTAAAAACTAAGGGCCCCTTACTGGCTTTTAATGAGTTACCGTGAAAGGACAGATCGCTTTCCAATTTTTCCGGAATTCCGTCGAGTGACGACGGTTCGAAGGAAAAATAATCTTCCATCTTTGGAAATTTTTCCGTAAAATTTCCTATCGCGATGCCAATTAATTTTCCCTCGAACTATTCGTCGAGATGAATGCATTCGAAATGAAAAGTGGATTCGAATTGTTCGGAAGATAGAGTCACGGAAGATGGCGTTTTAATTGGCGTCCCATCTTTGGAATTAAGTAATTAAAAATTAATATAATTAAATCTTCCATCTTTGGAAATTTTTCCACAAAATTTCCCATCACGGTACCAATGAATTTTCCCTCCAACTATTCGTCGAGATGAATGCATTCGAAATGAAAAATGGATTCGAATTGTTCGGAAGATCGAGTCACGGGAGATGGCGTTTTAATTATCCTGGATTCAGATGCTTATCGCATTAAACGCGTCGTGTGAGTGCAGATTAATTTATATTGTCTCGAAACACCGTATCTCGCACCAAGAAGCTCCTAATCGTGTCTTAAGCCTGCAACGCAGCTGAAGGTAACTCCTGCAATTAATCTTCTTACGTGGGATTCTCTCTGAGATGTAATAAATGAATCTATAGGTGTAAGGAAAATTGAAGTACCTTCTTCCACGTGTCTAAAGCGAGATCTTAATACTCTCCCGAGTTAATAATTTTTGTAACAGACATTGGAGTAGTAATCGCGGTACCAATCGATCATTGTCATGTATCTCATAATTCGGTGATTACCAGAACCATATCCTGTTTCCCTTTCTATTTCCACCATTGCTTCTTCCTAACCCCCATTAGTACTTGTATCGTACTAAAAGTTCCACAAAAGTTCCCACGTTTCTCTCGACACTTCTCTTTCATCGTTCAAAAACTGGTCTCGCTCTAGTAAAAAGCTAATTTTGATTCTATCCCGGTGAAGGAACAAAACCCAGGCCCCTAATGTCCCGTGCTACCCAAAAAAGACTATCTTCATCTGCACGGAAGCACGTACGCGTCACCAAACCTGGTGCATGCACAGTGGGCACGTAGACCAACGACTAATCTCATTCTTGCCTCGCGATACCAACTCACCGGACAATCGCAGCATACGGGGCGCCGTTTCCGGCCGACGGACGTCGACAATAAGCACGCGCGCGGCAGGGTAAAAAACGCGATTATGCTGGGTCGGTCCCTTAATCGCGGGTCGTAAATAAAATTGCACCGCGCGTAATATCTGCTCATACGGATCGCTGGCCGTGACTAATGCGTCGGCTCGTTAGACGCAACGCCGGCTCGTTTGCGGATTACTCGCGTCTCTCGCGGGCCTGCTATCAACAGAATGCCACGACGGAGGAAAGGAAGACGAAAGAGGCTGGAACACGGGAAGAGAACACTCCGTTAACCTAAGTCCAAGTCCTTCAGCGCGGCAATAAAGACGGCTGCGCGCACAGGGGCAGCAGAGGGGGCAGCACTTGGCTGCTGACAGCGTCTACCGGATGCCGGGCTGCCAGAGGACCCAGGAATGCGTGCGAATTACCGGAATAAGGAGACTAGACGTCGGTGCCTGTGTCGTGGCAGCTTCTCTTTGAGCTCTCGATTCGTTATCGGGTTTTGCATCGCTGGGTAGAACGGGAGGAAGAACAATGGGGAACCTGGACGCTGTCAACTCGAAATTCGGGATTCTCCTAAAGTTTCCATCCCGCAGATTTTACACTACGATGCGACATTCGAGATGGGGTTCGCGCATTCGTGTCGAGAAGAAGCAATGCTGAAGCAATCTCTTTGTTATTTATGATTTGTGCGCGAACACGGCGTAGCATGGGAATAGGCCAGAAGATGAAGGTTGCGTGTACGATGGTCGAAGGCAAACGATGACAACGATATGTGTTTATGATTTTCGTAGTGCAGGCTGTCCCATTGTGGGACAAACCCAGGCCTAGAAGACGGGTTACGGTCTTCTAGCAGTCAAAACCTAAGTGCTGTTGCCTAGTTTCTAGAATTAGACGCTCGTGTCTAATTCTCTCAGAATGCCTCGTGTCCGGTGACCCAAGGAAGTAAACATTGGTCTGCAAAAGTCTATCATAAACGGTAAAACAGAAAATACCGAATATGAAATAAGACAACACTTAGGGTCTAGCTATTAGAAGACCGCAACGGATCTTCCAGGTGTGGGATTTGTCCCACGATGAGACAGCGTGCAATATAAGAATCGTAAACAATATGATTGGACAAATTGGAGAAATACAAGAGAGAGAATCAGAGCAGCTGAACACCGACATATAGACATTTAGATACTTTCGGGTACCATCGATTCGACGTAACTCGTAACACGAGGAGCAATGAACAGATATTATTCGAAAAACTGGCAGTTTACGGCACAACGATAACGCTGGTACGGTATCCTGTTACCGCAATCCAACAATCCGAACCGCAACACGCGAGAGGCAATAACCATCCTAATAAACTATCAGGTAAACTATCAAATCCAACTCGAGAACGGTCTCTCTAAACGATCGGTAGCGAGCTATCGCGGAGCAATCGACACAAATCCCCAGAAGGTATCGTTCGTTCCCGATCCCAGGGAAGATCTCGCAAGAGCAAGGACAGGCTGCTTAACAAAGCCACCGGGATCGTCCCTCGGCTACGTGACTAAGGACAGAAATTCGGAGTTTCACCGCAGCCTGGCCAATTCCCTTTTGGTTTACAGTGGAAGTTCCAAGACTCTTCGCCGCCTCCGGCTGAATCTTGGAGGCTGGGAACGGAAACACGGCACGTTGGCGAACTAGCAGGCCGCGGGCGATGTTCGAGCAGCGACCCCGAATTTATGCCATCGCTGCTCCACTTCGTTGCGCCGCGACGCCACCTCGAAGACTGGGATCGCGTCGTTGACTAATTGGATCGACTCTCGACGAACTTCGGGCCTGCTGTTCGGCAATATTGTCCCTTGTTAGCGGGAATTAACAACGGTTAATTGTTATCGTTCCGCTAGGTGTGAACGTTTGATGTTTCGACGCGTTGTCCGTCGATGGCGCCCCATGACTGGCTCGTACAACGTCTCACGCTCCGAGTTTCCGTCGTTTTCTCGTCGCTTCGGGGACCCGGGGTCCCAGAGTTTCGCAGGGAATATTATTAGGGGTGATTAGGGAATTGTTCGATGGTACGAGCTAATTGTTGGGTTGTTCGGTGTCTCGGAGATTGAGTAACAGATCGATATTATGGTCTTATATGCACAGTAACGCTTGGTTAAATTCCACCGAAATTTCCTCTGTTAAATTTACTTGGACCAGCCACTCGGTGTCTCCACTCTAGGGAAACCCGACCAAGTTCATAAGAAAGGAAAATATAAGAAACGCATCCCTAGTTGCGAAGAAGAAAACCATTTCTTCATTCATAGAGACATCGAAGGTCCAGAGTCAATGGGGACCTGATATATGTGTTCACGATTAGCCTCCGTGACTCTTGGACACGTGGACCAGGACGTGTGGACCAGGGTTAGACCATTTCCTAAGAGCTGCACCGTTTTCTCGGCATAATAAATCCCCTTATGCATAGTAAACTTCGACAAAATCCAACATAGTGCTTTTGCTTATCAATTCCACACAATATCCTTTCATAAGTACGGTATTGCGAGCTATAAAGGACTCTAGCAAAGGAAATAGATGAGTCCAAAAAATTTGTTCCGAACGAACAACTTTAGCGAACAAGTAACTTGTGTAGAATCTCTTTTCTGATATCCGAAATCGTCAATGATCGTTCACGAGCGTTCCCTGGATATTTAATACGGTTTTCCGGTTAACTAGACGAATGAAATCCAGCTAGGACAGTTAGACTTTCGGAATTTAACGAGAACGCTGAAACCAAGTTGGTGAATAGTGTGACAGTGCGTGAATGGTATTAAATGGAAACTTCCTCGACGAATTTGTCCTTACTCTGCGCGATATTAGGCAAGAGTAAGTGGAATCTTCACGAGTGACTGTTAGCGCGAACCTCGCCGTGCTTGGAAACGAATATTGAATTTTAGCTCGCACCAGAGGCATTAGAGGACACGATGGTGCAATTAGAAGAATCACAGAAACACCCGAAACGTTAATTCGAGTAAAAATTGCCAAATCTCGAAACAAACGAAGCATTCACTGCCTGTTCGCTGCAACAACAATGGCGGCTCTGATGTCGAAATTATTATAAAATTAAATAAAAGCTATCAAAAATCAAGAACCACGAGAACGCGAATTAAAGGATAAATATCTCTACTATCCAAAAGTAACGAATACAAACTGTCACGAACAAAATAAAATATTAACAAAAACATCAAACGCCTTAATAAATTGTTTATTAATATCCCGATGCTGCGCGATACACGTTCGTTCCACGTGATAGCGAAGTTTTAATGGATTCGACGGAGAATAAAAGGTGGGTGAGAAAAGAAAATCATTATTTACCATAAC
Organism: Eufriesea mexicana; assembly: GCF_001483705.2. NCBI lineage: Eukaryota > Metazoa > Arthropoda > Insecta > Hymenoptera > Apidae > Eufriesea > Eufriesea mexicana. Next base: position 224,791 of record NW_016910608.1, read on the forward strand.
CAAACGAGGGGAGACGCGGAGGTATTCGTCATAGCCATGATGGAACTGCTGATTGACGAGGGAAAGTCACTTCTAACGGTGAATTTTCTGGGATGCATTTCAATCCATCTGCCTTTTCCGGCTGTCTATTATTCCGTATCGTTCAGCGGTAAATGGATGGTATAAGTCTCAGCCGAAGAGAAATTCCGCGGATGAAAGCGGCTAGGTTTAGTCTAAAAACTGGCTGGCCGTGTGTGCATGATACGGAGGAAAAGTTTCCGATAATTTCGCTGTTCCTTCTGCAAGTTATTTTTACAGCTTATACTCGCAACACGCTCTCTCTGCTTATCGAAGTCGGAAGCGAGTCGACTTCCAAACGTCGATTGGACCTACATACGTGCTTCTCCGACTCGGAGTTCTCCGGTCAAATGATTATTTCGTCTGTTGACTGCTTCTGGTCCGGGTGAAATGGGTATAGGAAACTTGAGCACATTCTCCGGACAGAGGTTTCTCAAAGAGCAGGAAAGGGGTTGTAGAATAAATTTCAGAGTCAATACCGAAAACGATGTTTGCAATTTTATTGATTTTTCAAGGGAAGAAGTAAATACTCCGCCATCTTCGATTCGTTTTTATGAAATTCGTGGATCCTCTATGGGTATTCCGCTTTGGGAAAAACATCGTGTTTTGTAATAGAGATTGCACGATAATGCGAGTATTATTTCTGTAGGATGCTGGGGTTTGAGAGTGAGAGCAGGGGAATACTTGTGCCTACCTGGCTGACGATGGGTAATAAACAGCAGCCTCGGGTTTAGAGAGAATGTTCGGGGTGATATATGGAGTACACGTGGAAGGACAAGTGATCGTAAGCGAGGATTGTATAGACGGGATGTTTATGAGAGATCGAGAAAGAAAGCCTGTGTGTGAAAGAAGAGAGACTATTAGATTTAAATAAGGGTGCAAGAGCAGTCTTGACACAGTCCTTATGGAGTTTTTAGCCAGAGTGAGAGTGCCTTTGAATTAATGTATATTTTAATTAATTACTATTTAATTGATGTTAATTAACTCTTATCAATCGCTAGCTTTTTATACGTGATTCTCTGGTTTCGGTAAATATGCGAAAGATTTCCATCTTATCACCTCACACGTGACGCGACAAAGTATTGTAGTCACGTGAGAGGTGACTTACAACCGATAAGGGTTAATTAATGTCTTTCATTTTATACTTTAATCCTAACCTCATTTGGCTCGTAATAAATATATATTTTAGAGTAAAATAACATCTCTAATTCTTTATACTTGCCAATCAAACGATACCCCTACATTTCTACATATGTCATTATTTAAAAACCACCAAAAATCATCAGGGATTGGGTTAACTTTGTATCAAATAGAGTAGAGCAGTGTGCAATCAATAATCTTTGTATCAAAAATTTTTTTGAAGCAATACTAGCGTTGTTTTTCACGATTGAGACATTATTCGAGATACGAGATAATTTTCCTGGTTTTATTCCGATCCCTGTATGATCTTCTCTGATCCTTGTACGAACAAACACGGAGATTGAACGTCATTGTGGGCGTTCACGGGCAAAAGTGGATGCGCCTAGGCGAGCAGCGTATACTACGTGCAGAATTAACTGCTAGCTACCGATAACTTCATGCTCGTGCGCATGACTAACGTTATTACATCGTGGATGAGCAACGAAGACGCGATCAAAAGAGATAACGCCCGTAGACCTCGATCCCGGTGGAAGATTTTGTCGTTACGATAAACGCAACCGATGCACAGTCAGCTGGTGCATGAAGCTAATGCTGCACACACGATGTCCCATTTTAGCCCGTAAATAGACGTGCACCATCGCTTGGAGCCATTCGACGAGGGACACGACTGTCAAGGGATTGAAATAAGGACACGGACCCATAGAGGATCCTCGAATATTCACGCAGCAACGGAAAGGAACTTCCATCATTTCGGATAATTTCGGAATAATTCGTGCAATTAAGCCTGGAGAAAAAAATGTACCTTATTTACAACGATTATAACAATAGAAATATTTACAAAAGAAATACTATAGTATTTAACTCCTTTAACATCCTTTTTGATTATGTTCCATTCGCTTTGATTGGCGTGGTACTATAATTAAGCAATCAAGCTATTCAAATTTTTTTTAAATCGACTTCCGCTAAATTCAAACATAATTTCCATTAACTTCGATGGTAATTAAAGTTCCGAGAAGAACATTGTACCACGTTAATCTGAAAAGATTAAATTGAAGTTTGAGAAAGGTGTGTAAATTTTCAGAGAACTGCATTTTGCTAGATACGGTTTCCAAACGTCTTATTAAAAGGAAAAATTCGCCATAAAATCGAGGCAAAGCTCGGAAATAACGATTTTTTCCATTTCACCGCGACAATCCCGTTTTCTCCGCAAATCCGCGCACGAAAGCCGATACACCAGGACGCGAGTACAGGCGTTTTAATGGATAACGTTGTACCCGGTTGGTACAAAAGCTACGCAGCGGGGACGAACAATGGGGGGTCAAATTGGACGTCGAGAAGGAATTTTATGGGTGGAAATGCGCGTTTCGGTAAATCGCTCCACGGTTACTATTATTAAGCGGCAGCTTCCGATAAATTGATACACTCACGCTATCGAAATCGGGTGGCAGACCCGCGGCAACGTCGGCCGATCAATTGCCATGATCAACGGCAGATAGCTCCATATTTCCTAATTTCAGCGAAAAATTGCACTTTGCGAAGTCTTCGTGATGAACTTCAGAAACATTGGATATATACTCTCTACTGGAAAAATCCGATACCACTTATCTCGCCGACCTAATAATTACTTTGAAAATCACCACTTGGTTCCCGGAAAATCAAAATTGCTGATATAAAGTACGTCAAAATTTTTGCACTATCATAACCTCGCACTAGTATGACGAGTGCTGTTGGAATAGAAATTAGGTTTGTTATGCCTTGTCTAAAACTCCATATCTCGGTGATATATCCCTTCACAGCCTATTCTTTTATAACACGAAACGTCTTTTTATTATTTTGAGGAATAGCTGCATTCGGATGTTTGCATGCATTGTTGAAATGCAACGAAACCTGAGTCATTAGTCCTAGCTATGCTGCAATATTAGAAATATTGACAGAAATTTCTCTACTTAAATACAAATATATATTGCACCGAGTTCAATTCCTCAAACGAGTCTAACAAATTAACCATCGCAACTGTGCAAAGTCTACTTATTTTATACAACAATTGATGAACTTCGAATTTGTTGCAATAAAAAAACACGAACGAGTAAAGATCAGATAGAAGTTTAGGTAGGAATCTCTCGTATATCGGTAACAAAAGGTGAGAGTGGAGTGAATGCGTGATTAGAGAATAGCAATCCGTAAAGAGTGACAGAGAGTGTCAGTGATCGATAATATTAGAATAGTCTATGGCACTATGAAGAGAAAGTAAAGTAGTGTGGGCATTCACCCAAGGAGTTTCTATGAGGTCTTGTGGTTCCTAGGTGTTGCCAATATCCTAGCTAGCAGGTAGAAGAGACGCAAGAGATGCACGTTTCGTCCTAGGCCTGCTAGTAGACTCGTCAATAAGGCTTTCTAGCAGGCCCTGCCTTAGACGTGGGATACTTAGGCAGGATAGGAACTTGTATTTATGAAAATCCACTTTATGAAAGTTCACCGAGGACTTGCAAGACCTCGAACCTCGAACCTTCGTTTTCCATCTAGCAGTGAAGGTGTCAACGATGGTCGTTACAGTAGCATTATTTCCAGCCATTCCAATTTGTCCGTCCCTATTTAATTTACAAACTTAGAACCACCCTCGATTGTACCCTCTCGGGCTACCGCGTCATCGCAAACGAATCGTCGAATTATCAAAAGACCAACCGTACCAACTGGTCAAGATATCGCTGACAGATTAGGATCGACTCCGTCCACTCTATCCACCGAAAAATCCCACGCGAAATCGGCGCATAATACTTGGCAGGTTCCTCTCGAACTCTATTCGTGCACACAGCCAGCGGTGTTCATTCAAAACTCTAACAAGTCTCGCAGGCCGTGCACGTAGCGCGTAATTCACTGTACTTTTCTCCGGAAGTTTCCACGTAGCTGGTCCCGACCCGCGGCCAGTTCCGCCATTGTCTTCCGCCATCGACGATGATCTCTCTGCACCGTTCCCTTTATCTTTTAACGGCGGAAACTTCTTCGCGCGTTTATCAGCGCAACAATGACAGCGAATATCGGCGAGCCGGGTGCGTTGCCATAAGTTGCCCTGGGGTGATATTAAGCGGGAGTTCCGGCGAATTTATGGCCAGTCGGTGAACGGCGTGAAACAACCGGGCCACTGACGGAACGTTCACCG
>NW_016910608.1:229563-338216 GCF_001483705.2 Eufriesea mexicana
GCTCTTCCGGAGCGTTAACGTTTATTATCGCCGTGGACGTCGCGACGGAACGTTCACGCGGAATGGACGGTCATTAGCGATAAGAGACGATGAGGAAAGCTTTCGAGAGAATGAGTTAAGTCTCGTTGGTAGCACTGGTTCTCCTTAAGAACCGTTCTTTGTTTAACGGCAGTGCGTTCGGAAAATGATGATTTACGATTTCGAGATGTGACTAGACACGGGAGATTTTTGGCAAGCAAAAATTACGAACGTTGAAGGAGGCTATAGTGGTTGAAGAAAGGAATATTTTTCGTCCAATAAACGCGTAACTGATTTGCTTTCGTTTGCGAGTAATGGAGCTTCAAAGATGAGCGAGTTAGGCGCCAGGCGGCGAGCAACCCGCCATGCACGGATTGTTCTTGCAACCTAATAAGTCCTATAGAGCGTTCGATAAAAGAAAACTGCATCGATTTACGTATGGGAAGGGTAGAGTCTCTTTATCGAGCAGTATGCCTCTACTCCTACTCTACCGGAATTTTATAGATACACCATGAAAATGAGATATGCATGGCTGGTTGCCTATTTGTAGGTGCATCGAGATCATCGTTCTCAGTTTTTGCTACGATGCAAAATAACGTGTTTATTAAACTACACCTGTTCAAATGGTGTTAAAATATTTAGAATAAAACAGACCACTTATAGGATTGATTAGTACAGAAGTATAACGATCTCTGGGTGCTTCGTTAGTGTCGTAAAGTCAGGTGATACGGATGTAAACGAGCTATTAAAAATTCGTCTAACGCATTTTAACGGAGCATTTCGGATCGCAATTTCGCCAGTAATTGAATATCACGGTAATTTACGGGCAATTCAATCGTTTCGAAAGGAACGAGGAAAAGAGGAAAACGCTCCAAGAGTTAAAGGTTGTTGCAAAATCCTCTTTTACCTCCTGCTTACTGTGCGCTTGAAATCGTTTCGATTTTTAATTTCAAGTTCCAGCCGAGTTTCAACGATGTATCCGAGATGGATTTCATTACCAACGAGTATCTGGCTTTGAAAAACCTGCAGTTTCCGCGTTTTCCAAGCAGTTATACCCTTCGCGATATTGTTCGGAAGGCATTGGATGAAGAAAAACGAAACAAAGGAACCTCTTGTCGACGTATTGGCAATTCGAGGTACAACAAATACGATATAAATATCGGTGCACTATTTTGTAGACTGTATGTCGACAATTATACCCTGAATCAGAGTAAAACTCCTCGAATTATACCCTTTGGACAAAATCCCTACGAAAACCAGCAAAAACGAGGTGTAAAGACTCGGGTGTCCACGAAACGAGTCTTTTTCCGCGGCAAATTACAAGGTATCCGGATGGAGGTTTGCACGAGATTCGAAAAGGCAGGAAAGCAAAGGTGTAGGAAGATGTGAAAGGCCGGAAACGGAACTCGACTTGCAAACGTCGCGTAATTACAAACAGTGGCGTGGACTGGCTACTATTAGGACCGAAGCCGTGCACAGGGTTATTCGTTTTGCTTCAATTATCGTCGTTCTCGATCGAGGGAACGTGAGAAGCGGAGGCTAGCTCGAAGATCGTACGAGCCAGCATGCTTTCGTAAATTGCTTCCTCTTATGGGGTATTAGACGGGAGCTTCCGGTGAATTTCAGGGAATCCCGATGAACTGAATCTTGATTACGCTCACAATTTCGATCATTCCGTCGCTGTCGCAGCCACGGAATATTTCCCTGGCGAATGAGCTCGTTACTCCCGAATCACGATACTCCGTGGAACTTCGAGTATCGTGCAACGGATGCGCTATGCTTCATGGTCGATCGCGGAAAAAGAGAATTGTTTGCTTAGACATGCCGTACATTTTCCAATATCCCTTAGAGGGGGATAAAATACAGTCGTAAATGCAGGATATTTTCGAAACGTGGACTTAGAATTAAGCACTAGCCAAGTCCTAGATGCTGAGCAATTCGGGAAATGGTGTTTATTTGTTTATTATGCATTTTAGTTAAGCTTCTATATAGCCTCTATATTGCTGGACACGAGGCGTTGTTCAAAAGCCTAGTTTAGGTTATTATGCTTCGAAACTTAGAATCTGACTGCCAGATGGGCCGTAGAAGGTCGGGCCCAGGTGGCTCACGTGAGGTGGCTTTGCGCAACCCCAACATTCCCCGTGAAGGTAACACTCTTTAGGGAACCTAACTCAGAAGGAGGAGTCTCCTCCACTCTTGATCTTGGCATGGAGAGAGTTTTTCCTCCTTTGAGCAAGACTCTTGCCTTCTAGAAGGGCTTAAAAGGACCTGTTCTGAAAGATAGAATCAGTTCCACAGTTATAGTTACAGTTATCGAATTATTGGATCAGTATCGAAGTCGCATAGTCACATAGTCGAAAATGGAGAGTCAAGCGTTGGAGAGTCAGCAAGTTGCATAATAAAGTCTTGTCAGAGATTTACTAGTAGCGACTTCGTTTGAGTGCTTCGTTTAACCACATCCACCCTACATAAAGTTACCAAATCAATTGTAAAACAAATCCCCTCGCGATACCCACAACTGGCAGCTTCATCGACGGTTACTGAAGCACTCGAAAACGGAAAAGCGAGGCGACTGGACCGTAAGAATCGTTCGATGAATTCGAAACTCAGAACAGTTTATAACGCATTACCAAATTAGTTAATCAAGCGTACACAGCAGCGACTAAACGGTAGAGAATTGACTGCAGAAGCTTTATTTCATCGAAGCATTTTCCCCAACGTTGATCACGAAAATTGTTTACCTTACTGGCCCGCAATTTCCATGAGAATCGTCGGATTAATTTTACCAGACGCCCGGAGCGTTGCAACGAGGAGTGAAACGAATAGAGGGCGAACGAGAGGAAATTTCGCGTTTCTCGGTGAAATTCTCACCGGTTGCAGGATGTTTCCCCGCGTTACCCGAAACGAACGTGTCTCCTTATTCCGAGTTTCAGTCCGGGAAACGGTGTTTCCCGTGCAGCTGCCCTGAAATTTTCCCCGCTCGGCGGGCCTTTCAAAAATTCCACGACAGGACGAGGCAGCGGCCTCGAAAACTCCGCGATGCTTTGACAAACTATCTCCACCGGCCGATATCCGGCTCGAAAACTGCCCGGCAAAAATTGGCCGCCTCGTCGTCGACCTTTAATCCAGCCCGGGAAATAGTCTGGAAAACCTGAACCGGCTTTCCAGACGTTTTCGTTACGCTTTCTCTACAACGAATAACCGAAATTCCAGTAATTTCGCAAGGCAAATCGGGATTAAAATTGTCGAGGATTCCAAGTAACCCTCGTTTCGTTTAAGGATAAAAGCGAGAGAAATTCGCACCTGAAATCCAGGATTCGAATAAAACAGAATTCCTGGAACATTAGAAATAACCAAGCCTTGGAAGCATGTAAAAACAATTCCACGAATCCCAGGTAAAACGTCATCGTGCCGTTGTAACGTTCCGATGCTGAGATCAACATAACTTCGTTCGAAATCTGTCCGGTATTTTTGGAAATAAAAGGAAAAAGAGGGCGCAGACGAGGGAGGAAAATTGAAAAGTGCTGACGAAAAAATACAGCGTTCAACGGATTATTTAGAAGCGAGAGAAATCATGGTACGCGCGGCGCTCATCGGTCATCGAGCGATCATCGAGCGGCCATCAAACGGCCATCGGACGGTCATCGAATGGCCGCCGCAAAAATGGCCATTTGCATGCTAGCTAACTGATTTCCACTGTAGCCGTTCCCTCGTGGGTGATATTAAGCGGAAACTTTGCTTGTCGATTTATGCCGGCATGTTTAGCGATTGTTGCATCGCGCTGTAATAACAAAGACACGACTGCATCACAGAGTGCAGCGAAACGTTCGCGATATTTCGCGTTTCACACATATACACGCGTAGCGTTCGTGTGTTTCATTGCAAAACAGCGTCGCATTTACGCGACCACGCTTTGTTTTCGCGAAGCCGCGTCGAGTCTTCCGTCTTTCGTTCCACTTTGCCTTGGAAAATTAATAAACATTAATAACGCGAACGAGAAAAGGGCTCGAGAGGAGAGTTCGGTGTTAGTGAAGAGCGAAAGGTTAGGTTCAAAGACTGCATAAATAGCCAGGTTACTCTTTGTGCGGCGTGGAAGGCACCTGGCAAATCTGAACCGCGTTTCTATCAGAAAAATGGCCGGATACTAAGCCGAATGGATTTCGACGGTTTTATTACACCTAAAAGGAAGCCACTGGACTTTGTTTTTTAAATAGCAGTATGCATGTTCTTATGCATTAGCCGGAATGGTTTTCCGTTGTCCCGGAAAAAGGAAAAGTGACGCGAAACGTACTAGTTCGACAAATATTTTGTTTTCCCGGAGTACGTGATTCGCATTTCACGCGACTCGGAAAGATTTTCAACGGTGGACATGAATGTTAAAAATCTTAAAACGATAAATTATATCGTCCTCTCTCTCCGTCCGTATAAATCCAAAATCTCGCTGTCTCAAAATTTCCGTGATTTTCCCATTGGTTTACCGATAAGTTACGAACCCGAGATTTTCCAAGGAAAAACGAAGAAAACTGGCGTTTAAAGGTTCGTCAAAGATTCGATAATCTCTGTGAGAAATAACGACAGCCCGCTAGTTCCTACTCGCGATTCCTCATCCTTGCGCGCGAACTTTGAAACTGGACGACAAAGCGGAGGACACTCGATAATCCGCGGATAGACGAGTGATACGAGAAATTGGAGGCGCTTTGAGCATTCGGAAACGCCTTGTCGTCGTGGTAGGACAGCGTGAAATTCGGCTCGGTCTCAAAGAAGCACCGAGATCCCCGGAGAATTTAATACGCCAGGTGGACCATCGAGATAGAGAGGGGACGGCCGTTCTTCGGGTTCTTTCGAGCTTTCACGTCGGATTTTCGAGGCCACGCCGAGAGCACTTCAGTTTCCGGGGAAACGACGATTTTCCTTTCGATTTCCTAGCCAGCCTATAATGTCAGCGCGGATCGCGGTTAGAAACGGAGGCAAGATTGGAAATTGAACCCGTTGCAAAGGTGCGCGTGGTACGACATCGTTGCACGTACGATATGAGGGTGAAATTCAAATGGAAGATGGAAATACAGTCGATACACCAAATAGCGAATTTCTTTGTAATTCCGCCTTCGAGGAGTAATTGAACACGTTCCTGAGGAAGGAATATATATCACATATATAATACGAATTAACCCTTTGCACTCGAGAGGCGCCCTTCAGTCGCCATTTGATAAAATTTCGAAGCTCGAAAATATAATACGAATTAACCCTTTGCACTCGAGAGGCGCCCTTCAGTCGCCATTTGATAAAATTACGAAGCTCTATATTAATTAATAGATCAAATTTAAAATAATGTAACAGTGTGCGAGGTATCGAAATTAAATAATTCTACATGGTAATTATTATACGATTTATCATTTACTGCTCAAAAAATATCATCAGCTTTATAGCAGAAAATTTTTCAACTCGTACCATTCTTTAGCCAAAAAATCGCCGAGTGCAAAGGGTTAAATTCATTTTATTGGGCAATCCTGGACAGTGTGGTTTAAAAAATGATTACGATGATAGTAAAAAATATTAGCAAGGATTTCAGTACTTGGCAAGGTTGCTAACGATGAAGAAATATAGAAGAAAATGGAGAACAGTGACGAGAAGACGAAAAAAGGACGTATGTGGTCAAAACGCATAGAGATAGATCGATTTTGAATGAATTACATATAGACGAAGTATCGAATATGATTTAAACGGTACAGGATTAAATTTGTTATAAAAATAAATTTTGGGCCCTTCTAACTTTTTAACAAGTTACACACGCGTATATTTTTTCCCTTATTTTTTAACGAATATCGCATATTTGGAGGGAAAATATCGATAATGGTCGAAACTTTTCATTCAAGGGCGAAACAGGGATAAAATATTCGTCGGGCGGTTTTATCGCTGGAAAATACCTGTTCAACCATGCGAAATCAGAGAGAACGAAGGTACGGGGGATTTTTGCAGGCTCAACAGGTTCTTCGAAATTCACAAAGGAATTAAAAATGGGTTGCAGAGATGCGAAATAAAACAGGCACTGAAAAATTCATGCATGATTAGAGCGAACATTTAAAAATGGCGTTGCGAACCGACTCTCGCGGAACGACGGGCTGATTTTTCCACGAAAGCCCATGGGTGAAAGACAGAATTATTAACCGGCCGCGGAATATTGATGCGTCCATGTGTTACTTCGTTCCACGAAGTACGATTTGCGTTTCGAAAAACTAATTTCGCGTCGTGCACGGCCGGCGTGATGAACAGCGAGGACTTCATTCCGGCTAGTAAATTTACGAGGAACATGGCGCGCGTGACACGGTGATCTTCCACTTCCGGCTATCGTTCCCGAACCCCTTCCGTGAATAATCCAGCCAAACGAATGGTAACGAAAATTCACTGCGTTAATATTTTCTTCCAACTTTACTACGCCATATCGTACTTCCTTCCTTATATATTACGATAAAATTAATTAAATGGAGAACGGGTATTTGACAAGTTCGAAATGTAAAACCGATTGCTGGTCGCCGTAAATTTCATTACACATTTTGTCGAGATAAAGACGAATTTATAACCGTAGAAAATATATATCGAAATATATTTATAATATAGGAAAAATAACAGTTGCGCCCGTAAGTAGAAAAGGACCGCGTATGGTCAGACGCGATAGATGTTACAATCCTACAAAAATCTTAGCCAAAAAAAATTTCCTATACAATTAAACGCCATTAAAGTAGATTAACATAAATCTACTTTCAAATTCATCTCGCATAATTATATTGTTTTCCAATTTTTCCCTCAAAATTTTCCGATAAACGCGTAAATGATATATCTTGCAGAATTTTTTGGAATTGTGATATGCGGTCGTTTCCCTGTACAACCACGGATGTATCATAGCCTGTTTCATCAATCACGACTAAAGCCGATCCATTACTCATAATCAAAAATGTATTTCGAAACTCCATTTAAAGTTTGACTCTATTTTTATATTCTTCTATTAGCGCGTCTACGGTGTAAACACGTCTTAGAATTTTGTAAAATTAAATTATACAAAACTAAAGTAGCTGCATCAAAATAGGGCGACGAGTCTAACTCGACAGAGAATCACGGACATTTGACGTTAACCAAACTAGCCACTAAACTATCCGCTGAAAGCTGGCCTAGGTTCTTTCTGCTTGCCTAATACCAGGATAACGTATCACGAAGACATGAATCATAATTAGTCAAAACAATAGGCCCGGGGACATAATAACGTATAAATTATCGTGGCTATGAGGAACCCCGGTGTTCCAGAGCAATCTGTTAAGCGACGGGGACTTAATTTAATGGACGACCAGTGTCGTCATAGTTCAGACGCTTGATATTTCCTAACGAGCTGACACGGAATCCATTTCGGACCCGGGCTGATACCCAAAGTCGAAAATGTCCAGCTGACTAATGTCCCAAACTATTCCGATGTCTGAAGGCATGTACGGCCGGTGTCCATAGGATAAAATTTCAGCCGCGGAATGTACCATGGCGCCGGATGACTTAAATTTCCGCCCAGGCAACGTTAATCCCCGTGTAATCCCGACGGAAAATACCATGACCGGCCGTGGCACGAACTGGTCGAATTTTCGGGGAATAAGGTTTCGCGTGGAACAGGTTAAACCAATTTAGTTGTTCAATTTAGTGGTTTGTTTTCGAGAGCGCTCGCTTTCAATCGCCAACGAGATTATCCGATATGAAATTGCAGAGCTGGATAATAATATGAAATGGAATGAAAATAAAAATGGCGCGAAACTGAAATAACGAATTCGGAAAATAAAATTACGCTTACGATGTTTCTCTAATTATAATTAATTTTAAATATGTAGGAAAAGTCATAGTGGAAAAAATATTGTTATAAATGGAATTACGAAGGAGATTAATTTTAGAGCGCGTTGCTACTTCAAAAAGACCGAGAAAAAATAGTAATTTCCGTAAACCGAACAAAATTTTATTGATCATTTCGATTTGCAACGTTTTGCTATCCAGCAAATCAATTAATGCACAATTCCAATTAATCTGCGATTATATCTAGTAAATAAAGACTAGTATTAGTTGTACAAGAACAAAGCTGCGCCATCTAGTGTAACAATCAAGTACTACTTGCATATTATCCAACCTAACGTATCGTAAAATTAATTTTCTCGAATTTAACAGAATCAGACGATTCATAGATCGATGGATCTACGATCCATACGTTCCAACTGGCGAAGAACATGGCTGCCAGGGTAAAATGCCAAGCCGAAGGTGAACGTAACAAAGGAGGATAGGAAGTTTACAGAAGTTCGTGAACTAGTCCCCATTTACAGATCCATCTTCCGGTCGTAGTTTGTTCCCTGAGCAAATGTTCATTTAAACTGGCAAGCAGTCCCGCTAGTTTTCCTGCATTTCGATGTCAGTTTAAATGAGCACCGACTCGGGAACACTGTTAAACGTGCGGTACATAATTTATCTTCCCGCTACCTTACGCGTTCCTTTCTAAATATATTCTCGTGTACCCTTCCAAATTGCACGGCAACTTTTTCAACGCTAACAAATTTCGTGATACCGGCGGTTACAATGAAAAGATTCAACAGTCGTGCTGGCGAAATTTTAAATCCAAGCACCGCGTCTCCCCGTGTCTCTGCTGCCGTTTCGATTTCTCCTCGTTTCGAAGTACGTAAAATAAACTGCGGAATTTCCAGATTTATCCCGAAATTCAGCCGCGAATCTTAGAACGAACAACGCTTTAGAACGGATACCGAGAATTCGATGAAAAGATTTTCGAAATCCCATAAACAACTGGGTTCCCGGCTCGCTGAGCCGCGTGTTAAAATTAATGGTCAGCTGGAAAAACTCGAATCCCATAATCCTCGTGTATCTGCATTATTCACCGACTTTTCGAAGTGTTCTTCATTTACCATTAAAAGCCACGCTATCGTTGGCTTTGTACGGACCCATGGACTTAGGTATAATCGTCATACTACACGGACGGATCGACGCGCTGAAAAATTGTAACGCGGCCATTTTAATGGCCACTCTTTGGAATTTCATTGTATAACGACGAGAGTCGGATGGATTACCGAATGAAAAATGGACCGAGCTTTCCTTGACACGTGCAGTTACGTCTGCATGGTGGATCCTGCACGCGAAGAGACAGTAGCTACGCGTTTCGTTGCAATTTATGACTAAAAAGGGAGGAAATAAAATCGTCAAAAATTTAAACGTTCTCATCGTGATGTCAAAAGAAAATTAAACTGGCGGTGTTCCTGTCACAAATGGGCAGAATAAGGGATCTGGGATGCAACTATAATGGGAACATATAGGTTCTCAATTATATCATAATACGACAGCGTCCAATTTAATGTTCAAAGGGCTAATGATAAAAGGAAACAATTTATACGACGTTCCTTTTAAATTAAAATTAATTAAGCTTCACAATCCCGGTTGCCTCTTCGCGCTTAATCTTCAAAAAGATTCTAAATTCGTCGTTCCAAAAAGTACTGGAATAAAACCCCCCGTATACCCAATCACATCCGAAATCCCTCAAAAGGAATCTCCGGAACGCAAGCTAGCCCCGATTCTTCCAGTTGGAAGAATTTTTTCCAAGCTGCCGCGCAAACAGGCCACCCTCTTGCTAATAAATCCCCCAAATCTTGGGTAAACCAGAATTTAACCAGCAATAATACAGTTCGCAGACATTTTCGCTTTATTTAAAGAACAATAAGGAGGATTTATCCGGCGCGTTCCGAACCGATTCACCGAAAACAGGCTGAACTTATGGCCCAGCCGGGCGGAGAAAAAAGGGTTGAACGGAGGGTAAATAGAACAAAAGGGCCCCGGGGGTGGTTTCGAGGGCTTCGTAAACCGCTTTCCCGCGAACGATATTAACGGGTGGTCGGCGTGCGGCAGAATTTATGGCGCTAAAGCAGCCAGCCCTGCAGGCCTGCGAGAGCCGCTAATACCAAAGACAAACTCATGCACACGAGCCGGTGCTCTCTCGTTACTTGGAGAACGCGACCGGTTCTTCGTCTATGGGGTTAACTCGTTTCCCGTATTTGCACCTGTCCAGGGCCGGCCCGTGGAAGTTACATCGAAATTTATCAGCTGGATCCGACTGCTAAACTCGAGGACGTTGAATAGCGTTTAAGGTAGACAATGCCGCGTTTGATAGCGACCAGAGAGGTTGCTGTAACGAGAAGTGTAACAATCGCTCGATGCTCTGAAACGATATTTAATTTGGCTAATGAGAGGCTTCCTTTAAGAAAGCGTAACTACGTGCATTTTATACAAGCTCGCTAAATATATTCGAAAAGGGAAATAGAATGATCTTTAAATTAACACTAGGTTTACAGACATGTCTTGTATATTTACCAATTTTAACATGACCAAACTGAGAAATTTTCTTTGAAAAGTAAAATAAATGTTGACTTAAAAAGTAGCATGATTATGCTACATTAACATGTAAGTAAAAACCGAGATATAAATTTATATAAAATTTGGAACATTCGTAGGAATTATTTTTACGTAAATGTAAAGGGTTCCTGTAATTTTTTTCGTGAAATTGGAGTACGTGAAAATGGCGCGTTCCCTGTAAACCTAGTGTTAAACACATCTGAGGAAAAAATAGAATAACCTTCCTAGTTTGGAGTTTAGTTCCCGAGAAGAATTATCTTGCATAGCATTCAGGGACACCCTGCATAATGAGGGAGCAAAACGAATTTACATTTGGAAATTTATGCTAACTACGGTGTTTACCGCAATTTGCTGCCAAAGTTGTTATTCTATTTCGGCCGAAATTATGCAATAATAAAGCTCTTTTTACATACTGGTATTTAAAGCAAGTTTGGAGAAGCATTAACGTCGAAACTTATTCCGAAGTAACTTGGCGGAACATGAAAAATGAAGCATGCAGCGCAAAACGGAAGCTTGCCAGGCGTTCCGATACGATCGATCGACGAAGTAGCATAAGCGTTGTTCTTTCAGCGATATAATCCGTGTTATATCTTTTTTTTCCAACGAATTCGTTCGTTTCGCCGCGGAATTCTGCCGGTTTTTCTGGCGTATCGCGAGCCGGCTCGATGAACTGGAAGTCACGGTTTAATTTTAACATGGACGGCGCGACACGTCCAACTTCCGGCCGCGAAAAGTTCAGGGGCTTCGCGGTAATCCCCGTTACTCGTGTCGGATGTAGCCTGAAAGGGTAGAAAAGAGAGGGAGGGAGCCGCGTTTCATTCGATCTTTCAACGAATTCACCGCGATCGAAATGGCCGCGATCGTTCGTTATTTCGTCGATGAATATGCAGCAGTAGCTAGAAGGATTAAATTCCCAACGAAGGGTGCCCCGAGGACTCGTACGGCAGGAATAGTTTCGAAAACGTTGTCGGCGACGGGCTACGTTGATTGACGGTTTGAGCGAAAGGCATTATGAAAAA
This sequence comes from Eufriesea mexicana, assembly GCF_001483705.2. Taxonomy (NCBI): domain Eukaryota; kingdom Metazoa; phylum Arthropoda; class Insecta; order Hymenoptera; family Apidae; genus Eufriesea; species Eufriesea mexicana. The sequence goes on from NW_016910608.1 coordinate 241,026, forward strand.
CGTCCAGCCACGGAAATGGCTGCTCCTCTGAAATCGCGTCGATGATCTGCTGTTTCAGCAGAGATGATTATTTCACGAATTAAACCCCGTGTTTGTGGACGAATAACAACGGAAATTGGTAGATAGCAAAAAACGATTGAACGGTGTATCAAATATTGTTAAATCCTTGTTTGAAATAAAATTGCATTTATTATTTTTAACAAAACGATGATGCGACAGTGACGAACTAAATGTGACACCGGACGCTGTCAAATTCTTTCTTTTTTCCAAAAACTCTGACAGTCGCTGACACTCTGGTGTTAACTACGATTGGTGAATCCTAAATCCCTCTTTTATACTTTTACACTTTTTCCATTCGATGTTGTAACTTTTCAAAAACTTTTGGACGTATTCACGTTGCGAATTCGTGAATGCTGAGTGGCTTTACACCCTTCGTTCATGCGATAATCCGATCACTGTTCTAACCACTTTTGTTTCGTATCTCGAACTCTCTAGATTAAGGGAGGTCGCTTCCACGGCTATCGATCTGGTCCAAACACTCTTGTTTCGTAACTATAAATCTCTAAATAATTTGGACATGTTCATCGTGGACCTTGAGTAGCCATAGATTCCAAAATGGTAGAAGCTAACCCTTTCGTAGACCAAGAATTCTTCGCTTCTGTACCTACTGACCATGTCTAAACGCTGTCAACTCAGTGTCTATAAATTCCCTAATATTTCCAAAGTCATATTTTCATACTCCTTGTTTTACGAAAAGAATCCAGCGTTCGAAATCCTCGATCAATCTTCTCGCCCCGCTGAAAATATTTTATTTCGAGCCATAGATAACCCGGTTACCAACCAAACGAATCACCCAGCCAGGTGCCATGTTTAAGCTCATAAATGAATTCCCTAGGGTGAAAAATCCGACGCGAGCATCGCGTGACATCGAGAACTGATTTGCTCATTAATAGCGAGAAAGAAGCGGCTGAAATCGATTGTTTATTTTAGCTCTCAGCCCCAATGAATTAATCGTTTCGAGATGGACGACGGAGGACATGTCTTTCCCGCTTGAAACTTCCAACCACCCTCTCGCCTCGCGTCTCTCCTCTTCCATTTCGACTCATCAATCATTCCATGACCGCTGTTTTATTATTTACGACGAAACCGATGTACGTACACGGTATAAAAGTCACTTTTGAGCATTCAATCCGATAGCCTGGATCGATGTATTATGCGGTGTAATCACGAGGCTGATTCACTCGCAAGACAGATTTACTTTAACCGCGGTGAATATTTGAGAAGTATGCGAGTTTCAGCGGCGATCGCGTTCGACTAATTAATGAATCGATTAATTCATTAATTGATCATTGGATCGAGTCTAACGCGTTCTCGTTACAACGCCACGAACTTCGATACTTCCTGTTATCTTTCGATTCACGCAGCTTGAATAGTTACGATTCAATAGATAGTCGAGTACGTAAGGGGTGTGATAAGGGTGATACGAAGGAACACGGGTCAGAAACTCGAAAACGTCTTATTTTGGAAAAGGTTCACTTCACACTGCGGTCTCTGCTTAACTGTTCGAGCATCTCCTAAGAAGTACCGATGATTCGTCATGCATGGAGGCTTCACCCTTTCCATGAACGCAGTCAAGGGGTTATCGCAATCTCTTTGTCCCGTTGGACAGTGACCACAGAAGCCTGCCTATCAGCGACCACGAAAATAATCTGTTATTTTCTTACAAGTAATAATTATAAAAGCTATCTTCGGATTTTAACTGTCAACATATCGTTGACAGAAGTTGAAGAGCTCGGATAAAAATCGGATTATAAATGAAATATTTCTTGCGTCATATTTGAACATGGAATTTTAAGTATCTCGGACAATATAGGGCACTCGATTCTTCAACGATTTCCGATTATCTTATAAACCAGGCTGAGATATTCGTTCTCTCTGGGATCTAGAAGAAACTCGACCAAAGTCCTCATTTATTCTGAAACAAAGGCCGACGCGGCTGCTGTAAGTCCTAATTCCCGAACTAAAGATGGTACGCTAGCAATTTAATCCCTGAAACAATCATTATTTGATCGTTAACGTCGAGGAGGGGAGAACAAGGCATCAGGAAACAATCCTAAACGAGCAACACCATCTGCCGGATTCTCATCATCGATCGCCATTTTGCCGGCATATTCGTTCTCACACGGCTGGAAGAAGTTAAGGGAACACTTGTAACTTCTGCTTCAATCCAACTTGCCCCACCGGCAGATATTGCCGCTCTCCATTCCCCAACGCGAAGAACATTATTAAAGAAAGAAAATTCCTCGTGGCCTGAAGTTGACACGTTATTTACAGAACCGTAAATTCCGGGAGTTGCTCGAATTTAACTCGCATAATTTTCCCGTGGAAACTTTCCCATTTGGAATTTTGACAGTTTCGCCGTTTCGGCCAGTTCGATACGCCCGGGAGGAACGAAATCCACTTCTTCGCCTGTGTTTCCACAATTTGCGCGATAACAACGGCCGGGGAGCGTGGAAACATTCGTCATTGTCCGGGCCCAAGCGATAATCGAGCAGCAACGAGGCGACGGTTATAAAATCTTCGCCGGACGCGGCACAATCGGTCGTTTCGCTGACAAATTTATCTGGCCGCGAGTATCATCGAAGCGAAACGATCGCGCGTGTACGCGTAATTAGTTCGGGAGAGCATTGGCTCGCGAGCTAGCCAGTCGGATCGAGATCCAGCCAAATATGTTAAAACGCGGACGTATCGATTGGGCTGGGCTAATTAAAGGCATTGTGAAAAATGTATGCTCCGATAAATCATCGATGCCCCGTGTCACGGGGACTAATGGGGATTAAAATATCCGATTTTCGAGCAAATTGCCGTGGACATATTGCCCCGTTGGTTCCTTCGATAAACGTCGATTTCGCGATTAAAAGCGCGACGCCTGCCGGGACAAATAAATAACGGTGTTTGTCAAGTTTTCATTTAATCTTCATTCGATATTCCAAAACTTCGAAATCCGTGTTCCCTTTTCATTGATGACCCTCTGCCCTCCAATTTACATTAATTTCTCGTTAATATACGTTACTCGTGTTCCATCTACGCGTATACATAAAAGTATCGCGGCGTGTACGTGTACTATTTTTTAAAAGAATATGTGCGCGTGTTCAAATTAAATATTCGATACTATATCGATGCGTATGGCAAGAGAAAATACTCGGAAGCATCGATGATTAAAAAATAAGAAGCTTCGATATAACATTCGATTCATTTTACTCACGCATGATAGCCTTAAGACGTTTTTCCGTTTAACTCACTAGCGCCACCACGGCCCGTATCTACGCCAAATATATGTATAAACTACAATTGTCAAACGCAGCACATGTAAACGTGTACAAGTGTACATTTGTGGTTGGCAAAAAGTATCTTAATCTCTCGACTAGCTGAATGTCTAAAATTGATTGCATTGGAATTTGCGGCGGCTAAATGAGCAGCGAAAGAAATAAAAAGGAAGATTAAGTAGTCGATAAAGGAAAGTCACGCCCACATACGTGTGCCGAATGGGTTAATTATATTCGATCGCACCTCGTGGTATTTAATCTTCGACGACAAACCGCAGAAATAACCAGACTAGCCGTAATTGCAGTCTTACGAGAGGATCCGCCATAACGTGTGGCGAGATCACCGCCACTCGTCATCTCTCGACATTCCCCGCGTCACGAATCATTAATAATTCCCCCGACCATTAGCTGACACTTTAAGCCGTTTAATCGTGCAGCACAGCCGGCTTTCCGCAGCGCTTGCCAACGTGAATTAATTAAGACAGCAGCAGACTGTATAATAATTAAAGTTTCCACGCGAAAACCAGAGACATCAGGAGCGGAGAAAAAGGGGGAGAAACGGGACGAGACGACGCGTCGCAAGACTGACAGGCGTTACACCGGGGGTTGAGAGGCAGAAAAAAATAAGTCGTCGCCGAAGGATGATGCTGGCACGTCGAAGAGGAGTCCATGGACATTATTCATCCTCCATTGCATAAAAATAATAGCCCGCGTGAAATCTCGGAAGACGATGAGGGTAAAGATGTGACACGTATACGGGGTGGTTCCTAAATAGCGACTAGGCAGGAGCTTATAATTCACTCTAACTATCAATCTTATTACCTGCAGAATAATTCATCCACCTGTCGTATAAGCTAGCCTAACATCACGAAGTTCGAACAGGAAGCCTTTAAGGTTAGTTTCAGTCAAGGAGACTCTCGTAGATCGAATCTACCGTGAAAAATGATCACGCAAAATGCAGAGTCACAATCTCCTCGAGGTATAGCTTGTCGACTCGAACGAGATTATTTCAGGGGTGGATTCAGGAGTAAAACGTTGAAATAAAATTAATACCCGGTAATTTTTTTTCTCCTAGCGTAAAACCTTAATCTGGAATTATTTCACGATAGGACTAGACATCGTATACCCCTAAATCTAGCTTAGAAAGTGACAAGATTGACGATAATACGCGGATCGGAGAGAAAAAGATTGATTCTTGTTAGACGTACAATTTTTATCCAAAGGATTCGATAAGTTCAAAGATTTCGTTATTGGACAAACTTCCTGAGACGATTTTCGTCCTTTCCCAAAAACTTTTTCGCAAGTTTGCGTCCAAGACAATTCGATATACGTCACCCTGTGTATCGTACCCGACGTTCCTTCCTTTTCCGCGTGACTCGGTCACTCGACCTTTTATTTTCCCTCCTTCCCTTTGCACGTGTTCGATGGCACGTCACGTGACGACGTCCATTATGTCTCGTGAAAGTGAAGGTGGATTCCGTATATTTCGCGTAGGAAAATACGGCGTAGGTGGAACGAAGGGATCACGATGGAGGAGGGAAGAAGCTTTTAGGATTTTCGACACGGGCCAACTTCTTTTAGAGGATCCACGTGATTAATTATCCGTGGAGTTTGATTAACCTCGAGGATATACCGATGATTACAGTGTTCCCCGTGTGATGCGAGTTCATCGCTGTGAAATGTTCACCGGAAAATGGTGAAAGTTTAAGCGCTAATTAGGTATATAAAACTTCACCTTCCACGCTCTACCGTTCGCTCTAACGAAGCGTCGTTCGAAGAGCGCGATGATTTTGTCGTTCTTTTGGATGAAAAAAGAATTTTCATTTTCCTATTTAATTACTACGTTATTTCTATGGAAGGCAATTAATACGGAGCCAATACCGTTTCCGGTATTACGTCGATCGCTGAATCATAGCAAGTTAATCGAACAATTCTCGCGGAAGTTTTATCTCTGGCTTTATGTCTACCCTCTCTCTCTCGCGCGTGAGTCATATCTTTTTCTACTTTTCCCGGTTCTCCCGGTTTTTTATACCGATATTCGGGTCGCGGTAATTAATTAAACAGAGGGACGGAAATATTTTTCGCCTAGTAATTAAGCAGATTATTAAATACCGGGCGCAAATAAATTTAGATGATAAATCAACATTCGAATAGTTAGGAATATCTCCCGGGACGAATTAAAAGTTGCTCGAACAATATTTAATTACGAGTTTATTGCCCGTCAAACGACACCCGTCTCTCTATGGTTCAACCCTGACCTGACGAACGCGTGATTATGAAACGCGCGAAAGAAAAGCGTGGATCGATCGACTCGAAATAACGTCGTTGCTCTGCGCGGAAAATTTAGCCGATCGCGAATCGAGTTACAGCCGGAAAAGGCGGCAAATCGAACCGGCAATTTAAATTACGCCGAAATCCTAGTTAACGCGCTCTACTCCCCGTTGCGTAGGCGAATAAATTATTCGACAACACTTTTGATTAGTAATTGTCACGCTTGCAACACTCAGCTCCGCCCAGTCAAACGATTATCATAAATTACGATCTCATCGAGTATCAATTAATCCCCTATTCGAAGGCCGAATTCGCGATCAGGAGCAAACAGCAGATTATTGGGCAACGGTTAATAATTGGTTAAGAATAAACAGTTTTGAATCGTATGCAAGTATTCCTATTTGCGGCTTCGTTTCCTATTTGTAAAAATTTCGAGAATTAATGGCCATTTCGAGGAATTAATATTCGCTGACGTTCTCTCTGGATAGATTTAACTCTGTCGGTTAAATATCACGTTTGTAGAAAGAATATATTTTTGAAATCACTACGTGCCCTTTCCAGTGACTCGATAAAGCGAGGTCCGATTTTATTAGAAAAGAAATAATTATTTCAGATTTAACTCGTTAAGCGAGGAAGGCTAATTATTTCATCGCATAAATTGCCAGTTCCTTTGATGTAATAATTACATAAATATCTCTTGTTTTATAATGCAATCATCGTATTAATGCAAATTAAATTCCATCTAATTAAACTTGATTCGTCTTTATTAATTCTTAACTTCGAATGTAAAGGAGTTTCTAATTAAGAGGCGACCCAGTTAACAGATCAAATCAATGTAACCTGTTTAATGCTCTACTAGTTAGATAATTAGTTCGTGCAAGATTATTTTACAACAGAAAACTCGATATTTATTTATTTTTATTTATTTCCTTATTTACGTAAACTACGAATATTGTATCTATACCATAGTTACTGAAAAGAAATTTATTTATTTTATTTTCTAACAAACAACACTTATACACTTACTGGATCGTCAGAAAAATCGATTTACCCTTACACGGTGTTAAACTGAACAATGTCTCCCTTCCTAATACCTATTTTCCAACCCATTCAGGTAGCAGAAGGCTATAAATATTCAATCAAAATATTTTGTTCAGGAAAGGAATTTATTCCAGCCTTTAATCAACTTTGTCCGTACCTCGTTACGGAAAAACGAATTTTCTCGCGGACCTAATTCCCGGGACCAACCAAATTCCCATTTTCTTTCCACCGTATACCCCATAAAAATCAGAAGAAGCACCATACCTGTGCAATTCGCGAAATCGATATTCCGTGCGTTACTTCGACCAGCACTTCCACTCGAAACTAATTACAAGAACTAATTACATGGCCGCCGTTCTTCTCTGCACTTTTTCGCCGTAATTTCCCGGCACCCGACGGCAACTAGTTTTCATCGAAGAGGCTGCCCACTTCCGGCCAGACGTCCTTACCCGAAAACGAAGCGCATTTTTACGCGCCATCGATCGTTACATCGGCAACACGCGCCGCGCGTGTTTCGAGGCCTTTGAGGACGAGAGAGGGCGATTCAACGAGGGTAACGAGAGCAATTTAACGAAATGGAGGACGTAGAAGTTCCCGCTGAAGGAACGTCGCCGAAGCTCTCTTTCTCTCACTCTCTCTTGGTCGAGCGCCACGAAACGCTCCAGACAAATTAATTACAACAAGATCCCGGGATCGATCCGCTGGAAAGAAGCCTCGAAAACTTTCTGCTCTGATTAACAATTACAATGGTGACCGTAGAGGATCCTACAGCTGTGATTAGGTGAAGGAACTTGGAGGATCTGCTCCGTGAGAAGGAGACTTTCGATCGACCATGATGATCCCTTGCTACGGAGGTCCTCGATGAGGGTGTTTCCTACAGAATTATGCGAGATGATCGACGAGGGAATGAATTAAAATTAAAAACAAGATGTGATATTTAGCACAATCAAAAGGAAATCTCAAAATTATATGAGTAAAATGAAGAAATAATTCAACGATGCAGTGCGATATTTACGATACATTTATGGTAGATATGGGCCGTGGTGGCGCTAGTGAGTTAAGTGGAAAATACTTTCACGCATATATAACAGAGTCTCTCAGGCTTGTCTACCCAACAGAGATACATTTTTGGTATCCAATTCTTGGCTTTTGTAGAACAGAGAATCGAAATTAATATATCAACGTTGCAAAAGCATACGATAAATCGCTTGCAAATCCTCGTATTTTGCTAAACGTCGAGATTCGATGTATCGACAAGCAAGCAATAAAGCAGAAATAAAAGACAAAAAACAGACACAGCCATGCAAAAGAAAACTCCTATCGGTTTTACTAAGAGACGACATAATAGACTTTTATCGTCTCTTCGTTTATTTCCAGTCTGAATTCTACCATGCACAAATCAACGTGTAACAAATAAATTCCTACAATCTCTCGTCTCGCGTTCTTCCGAACGTTTAAAGAATCATACCGATCGTTAGAGCGACTAATTTTCACGATGTAATAACGATATAACAACAATGGGAACGACAAAGGACCGTCAGGGGCGGTAGCAATAAACCCTCGCATCCTGCAAACAGACAGTCCTTTTTCCAGCAAATAAATGCGGACGACCGATTGGAACGCATGGTCGCGTGCACGGCACGCAGATTGCGCGAACAAGATTTGAATTGCGTCCCCGACGCAATCGGCGTGGATCTAATTACGACAATTATCGCGTGTACAGGCATACAGAGGTGGCTACAGAGGGGCGGAGTGCGAGTTTCGGATCGCTTTGCCAGAGCACCGTTCGATCGCAAAAATACCGTGTTATTTAAATTATACTCGGCCATTGGCTCTCTCCTCTCTCTCTCCTCTACCGATCGATAAGCGATTTCACCCTCGTCACAGGGCTATTGGCCGTTTAGACGAACACTTTATTGCAATGGTGGCAAAAACGACGGCCATGGTAGACCGCTAATCAGTGCGACTGTGTGCCTATCTGCGCGTGTACGTGTGAACACGCGTGCTCGTGGGTGTGTATACATGCACGAGAAGGCGCGTGTTCAGTGATACTAGTCCCAGGATCGCGACTGGTCTTATTTGTTCGATTATAGAAAACGGATTAAACCGTCGATTCGATGTCACACGGATCGTTCTTTAACGTACCCTCTGGTGTTCCGTGTTTTTTCTCCTTTTCTCTCCGTATTTTTTCTCACCCTTTTTCCCCTTTTTTCTCCTGTTTTTTTCCCCGAATCGAACGAACAGAGAAACGAACGCCTGCAGTGTTTGTGGAACGGATTATGCGTGCGAATAATATGGATTGCTGCAGGGTCGTGGGAATTTTTGTACGGGACACCGGTTCGGTTAATACTTCCTCCTGCGAGTGTATCTACTATTTTTTTCGACAAAGGATAGCCAAACAGCTTCTTGTATTCGGAATTATCGTCAGACAGCTTCGATGGTTTTTGATATTTTACGACACAATGGGATTGGAACGGCGCTGTTGACGATCAAACACCACTGTAAAAACCGGCTTTTGTTTAGGTCTAAATCACGAAAACATTTACAGAAGGTTCTCCATTTTCATCCTACACCACGATCAACTTGATTTTATTGTACATTTCGTATCGTTGTATAATTATACATTTTATATCATGCGATACACGATAGAAATTGTCCATTCTCGAATATTTCTATTTCCCAATTAATTTCGACAAGGAATATTTTCTCCTCTAGCTGAATGGATGAAAAGATAATTTTATCTTTGGAGGAACACTTTGAACGAAGCTCGGTGAACAGAAAAAATTGAGCAGCGATGAAATAAACGGGACAATTGAATTATTTACAGTCGAGCGAAAGATTCGAATTTTCCTTCCAATCTTCATTAATATCCCTGGGTTCGGCTCGGTCGCTTAACGAATGCGCATATTTCCGAGGATTTAGGAGACCAGCGACAAGAAGCTCCGATAGAAAAACTCGTTAGATCGTCGGTAACAATGGTTCCTCGAGTGCAATCGGTTTTGGGCTGGCGGATTTCGACCCGGGCGGTTGATTAAATTCTTCCACGACTAAATAAAATATCAGGCAAGGCTTCTTGGCCGACTGGCTGCACAGGAAATGCAGATTAAGCCAACGACCGATCCAGGGCCGCCCAGTATTGGAAATTGAACGACCGATTCCTCCTCCGAGGCCGATTCGTTTATCCGGTAAAACCGTTGCACGGCCAACAAAAAAGGAGCACGTCTATATATCCTTCGTTTATTCCACCAACACTTTATCGGAGAGGATATATCGACGTTGACTCGCTGGCATTGGTTAATCAGAGTTTCGGGGTTACATGCTCGGAAATGTTCGTTCCTGAAAAGTTTATTTCCAGGAAAATGTGTCGGAACTTTCTGATAGTCCCTTTCTTTTATTTCCCACATTTTTCTCGTCGAGATTGGAGAGTTCTGATACTGCTTTCTAAGTTACCGTTACTAATTCGGTACATAGTACAACGAATTCTTAACGAAATTTATTCGCTAAATTTTCCTAAGTCTCCAATATTTATTTATATTTTTAAATTACTTCGACGAAGGTATATTCAAAAATTTTTGCACGACCTAGTCCCTCCAATGCTACATAGTACAATACCATAACCATAAAATTAAAAAGTAATCCCGTAGTTGAACCACTAATTATTGCAATTTTGCCCCCTTCACGTGTACAAGATTATCGAAGAAAAATAAAAAAATTCAGTAAATAATTAAATAAATTAAATAAATTGGCTCACCAAAATAATTTCTAAGAGCAACGTTCCATCCACTCCGATAAAGATCCAAAATGAAGTCGACGGAATGGAACAGTCTCCTGGGGAGGCTCCCTTGATCGTATCTCGAGGCATCCTTGACCGTGCGTGGAAGAAGAACGAACGAATGCCGAAAATGAGGCACGACCCTGAAAATCGGCGGGCTTTTCGGGGTCGCTTCCGGTCGCATTACCGCAACCGAGCGCATCCCCTCGGGATTACACGAACTGCCGGCGCTGGCAGATTGCTTGGCAAATAGGATTGTGCAGCCAAACAACTAGCAGCAGTTACGAGAGAGATTGGTATCGCGAAACGATCCCGGAGTGTATGCGTACGATGGCGGCGGGGGTGTGGGGGTCGGAGGGTGGAGATAGTTAAATCGACTCGAGTTTTTCCGTATTTGCATTCGCCTCGAAACGGCGAAAAGAGATCCGCGGAACACGGACCACGAACTGTCGGAAGCGCGAATAACTTTCGCTGGGTGGGCAGCCTTCGCGGAATTGTTTCCCCTTCCGGTTAACCTTACACGATACGGCGCGCCCAATTCTCCTTCGTTTACGAGTCCACCTGTTTTTCCTGGAGTGCCTAGCAAAGACCAGAGACGTCTCGCCATTATGCGAACGAGAACTTTCCTGAATTTTCCTCTCTGATAATTATCGTGGACACGTTGTCAGGATTAGAAAAGAAATAAAATAACATAAAACTCGGTTGTCTGGTTAACCCTTCGCCAACTGCAACCTCGCTTACGTTTAACGATATTTTAACCCGCTGACCAATTATTGACGAATTATCAAAAATTTAAGGAGTCGAGGAATTTATCGTGTATTTTACCTCGTTATGTTTACTTCCTATCTGTAAATGATTACAACGGTCTGCAAGCTGAAATGAAGGTACTTGCAATTCAATTAGAGGCACAATTACAAAATCCGCGTGTTTAATAAATATCGTTAATGGATGTCCGGGGGAAATTGATACACCGGTCGCAATGGAAACTCTAATTGCGCGGATGCGAATAATCAAAAGAGAAGGGGCGGATTCGCGTGGTATTTTGTTGCAGTTTTAACGTCGAACGCTTACAAGCCAGCCAATTTTCGAGAAAATGGAGCTGTGTGCATATAATGATAATCGATAGCTCGTAAAACGGACGCCGACGAGCTTTTCTCTCCTCGTTTGATACGGTGGATTCTTCCACCGTGGAGAAATAACAGCTGCCTTGGTGGGAAGTGCTCGTTAAAAGCATCACGGACTTGATATATTTTTCAAAATTACAATACATTTCACGGAGTAGCATGGACACCGCGGTACCAGCGTGATACATATCCCATTCCGCGCGCGATTTTTTTTAATTTTAATTTCTCCAGACACGGGGTGGAATTCCGCCATTTCCTCGAAGAAACGAGGCGAAATGGAACGCGATAATTCACGGAGGCATTCGTTTCAATGAACAACACGGCAGAGAAATAGATATAAAAGTCTCCATGCTCGTTAAAATCGACTTCGTGCCCCGTGAAATGAATATGACTCTAGAATTTCTCTGCCGTATGAAAACCCTAATATTCGTCATCGAGGTATCAAATCTGAGAAGTGGAGGGAAGTTACGCGCGATAAATCGTACAAAAACGAACGTGGTTACGAATCTGAAAATACTGATAAATCTAACGGAGTTCGTGTACACGAGTTGCCATAGTATCGCAATAGTGAATTCGTAAAGCCAACAGATACGACCCGTGTACTGAAACTTGCGATTTACATATCTGGCCCCGTGCCAGCGGGACATTTAATTACATGCCAAACTTCGTAACATTTTCCATGTGTCTTTCGAATACATGTTTCATAAATTTTCCAAACTATGACCCAGCAATTTTAAGAGATTATTCGAAAAATCGCTTTTGTTAGCCACTGTCCCCTGTCGTGATAAAGAAAAATACTAGCCAGTATACTCATAGTATGTACTCTTCACTCACTTAATAGCAAATAACAAAATTACCACCATATATATTAGTGCTTCGATAGGACACAAATCGCTTATATAATACAATATTTCTCACGTTGTTACAATGAAAGAAAATATTCAGATATCTACCTTCAAACGTCACTTAAATTAAAATTCTTTCACCCCTTGCTTTCCTACAAGAAGAAGGTATCAAACACCCTGTCCTGAATTAATGTAATAAATTTTATTTTTGTTTAAATCTAATAAAAACCTAATCAAAATATAATATCATGCATCATAAGCGTTCCAGCAATCCATGGACGTTGTATCATGTCCGCAGTTCGGCAATCATATTGTAGCGTGACGTCACACAACGTCTAAAGGGGTGAAAGAGTTAAACCTAATAAAGTCTAAATCAAACGAAATTCGTAAAGACCAAACGAAGCGAAGTGACCAGAGCAAACGCGAAACGTCGTCGAATTATTGCAGCCCGATTCGTCATCTTGTCAGCGCGATCGGCGCAGACTGGAATAACAAACCTCAAAGACTAGGTCCTCGTCTATATTCATCCCTCGCGACGGACCAGTCCGCAACGTCTAAGAACGTTAATCTTCGTGTCAGAAGACCGTAACCGGTGATCGGATAGCGTGGCTGCACAAAGGGACACGTTAGGGGTAGGTGACTCGCGCCGAGTATAACCCCTGTCCATCGGCTGGCCCCCATCGTATCCACGGTCCGACGAAGCCTGGAAGCCTGGAGGATGCCCATAATGCATGAGATTGTCGGCGCACAGAGACGTCGGTGTCGGACGAGTCGGTCGCGTGTGGCCGAATGTTGGCGGGCTGGCCGTGCCAAGCCAGGAAGGAACTATCGATCGATTCGTGCCCACTTACTTCCGTTGTCCTGGACGATGCTTCCGAACGGGCTCGACGCGAATGTACAGTGTGAAATGCGGCCTCCGTCAGGACCGGACGCTTGGATTTCACGGGGCCGGAAACGCGCTGTCGCTTGGGCAAATGCTTCCCCTATTGGGGTAGATACGATCCCTTGGACCACTTCCTAGTGTCTGCTTCTTTTTGGCAGATCGAGAGGATGGGTGTTGGGAACTCGGGGAGGTTGGTTTTTATGGGCGAGACGGGTCGAGGGTGAATTTTAAGGGAGCAAAAGTTGAAATGGAGGCGTTAAGGTCTGCGCGAGCCTGATGGGCGATAGTAGCCCTCTGATGGTCCCCTGAATGGAGTTTGTAGGGTCGTTGGAATTTTCAGAGGCTCTATTCCAAGTGGAGGTTTATTTATTAAATGTAACAGCTAGCAGCTTGGAAGTTTAGAAGCTTGGAAAATTGCAGCGAGCTAAACTTTGATCGTTGATTAGCGTTTGAATCTATGTTCAATCTAGGTTATACCCTCGCAACGAGTACACCCTTCTTTACTTTCGTTCCATCGAACCCCATCGTCTATTCTCTTTAATCTTCCAAGAAAAGCATTCAATTTCCTCCTGCAGGAAATCACACAAGAGTCGCTTCGGCTCTGCGAGTATTTGCTCTGCGAATGGATTAAAAGGGTGGAGAATAAAATCGGTACTTGGCCGCTGCTGGCTGGGGGGGTAAATGAAAATACACGTGATAGCGTGCGCATCGAACGGCGAACGCGATCTCTGGATAAACTGTATCGTACCGGGATCGACGGTCATAACTTAGAAATAACCAGGATAGACAGTGTTTGCGTGTTCGCGTTACAGCAAATTGCGGCAAGTCTGTTTATTTGCTACCGTTGCCTGCCACGAGCATCGAAAGCAAACGACGCGATACAGGGCGCTTGGCAGTCGTGAAAGCAATTTTGACGCCGTTCCGTAGTCCGTCTTAATTTCCTTCGAGGACCACCGAGTGGCCTGTGAGGCACTCGTAACTTCACCGAGTGCGTCCCTTTACGACGCACCGTAACGTTTCCTACCAATTCTAGTCCACATCGGCCATTTTCTTAGTCCTCCAAGAGGTTTCGCTGGCATTTAAGACAGTTACTCCTCGTTTCAGTGATTAATCGTCGCGGTGTAATTGGGTGCATTGGACGGTAATCCCTGGTCGTTGCAGGCTGCCCTTCCTAGTCGTATTCCGTTTTTGCGTTACAAGATAAGTCGGTATTCTTGGTGATCAGTTGTTAATGTACCTGACAGTTGACAGCTTACAGGAATATTTGTTTCGTCGCTTTAGGAATTTTGCGAATCTTCATATCGCGTAACGAATTATCGCGCGACATAATATGACATATAGACTGTAACTAGTAAGAGCATCGATGCAGGTAGTAGACCTGCCACACAAATAGTCCAGAGATCGTGTCCGGGCATGCAAACAATATAGCGACCATATCAGGACAGACAATTAACATAGGAGCTGTGCCTTGTCACATAAACTCCGTCACACCTAGTACCTTGTCAGACAGGTTGAGACTAGCGATCGCATCCTGTCACACAGCTACAACGATACCCGCTTAGCAAACATGGCGACTATATCTAAACAGATAATTACAGTAACACGAAGATCTACTTAAGAACATCTTATCTCGGTAAAAGACAACGAAATAATTTCTTCGTTTTAGAAGAAAAATCCATCTATATCTACGACCCAAACCTAACCTCATTTTCTCATACCTTCGCGCATCAGACATTCCTCGTACTCGTCGCCAAGTGTTCACACGCACAACCACGTATTGCACATATACCAAGCCACGTATCCTCGAAACGATACTGTTCGAACCTTATTTCCGACATAGCACGCCATAACCGATCAAACGAATGCTCCATACAAAAGAATCGAGCGAGCAAGCTGCACCTAAATCACCTCT
Organism: Eufriesea mexicana; assembly: GCF_001483705.2. Classification (NCBI taxonomy): domain Eukaryota; kingdom Metazoa; phylum Arthropoda; class Insecta; order Hymenoptera; family Apidae; genus Eufriesea; species Eufriesea mexicana. The sequence continues at coordinate 256,200 of NW_016910608.1, forward strand.
CGAGAGAACGCGAAATACAAAGCGACCCTTGAAACAGTTTCGACTGCAAGACGCGAAATTTTCCAGTATCGCGACATCGGTTTCCACTCTGCCGTTTTTCCTTCGACGACTCGGATTTCGTAATTTATCCAACGTTTCCTGGCGGCGGAAAGAAAAGGCTTTCCGTGTAATTCGCGTCGCGACATCGGGGGCTGTTTCGCGCGGATTACGCCTGTGAATTCGGAACGCGTGCAATTTTAACGCGTTCACGGGGCGTCGTCGTCGGCTGGCATAACAAACTACCGGGCCACCGTTACTCTTACACCGTCGTCGTGACGACGCGTCGCGACGCTGCGAAAAGCACCGCCCGAAAGTTCGCCCGACGACAAAGGAGCCAGCCACTCGCCAGAATCGGAACGCGCTTATAATGGGAATTCGGAAACAATGCCACCCGCTATCGAACCGGTTGCATTCATGCACCGGGTGCTCCGAAAACTTCCGGCCAACTTTAATATTCCGTCCACGCGTTCGACGTCCAAGTTTCGTGTCATAAAAAAAAAAAATCACCGTCGTCAGCTTTTTACTACACGTCATTTATTCCCTTTACACTCTGCTTACATTCGTCGCGGTTGTGCACCGATGACGTTCAAATGATTAAACGAAATGGGGCTAAACGAATTGCGAGATTTTCTCTATCAGAATAACCACTGATCGGAGGCTATTCCCCTTTTGCTTTCAATTCTCCGTTTGAATCGTTCCCTGTGTCCTTTACGTGAGTCGTGTCATATTAATCTCGTAATCGGGCTGCGATATAATAGCGGGCGCCAATATGTCTCGATAAAAACACGCTAATAGACGGAAAATTGGTTATTAAAAAATCGTTGACTCGGAACACACGTGAACCTGATAACAATCAAACCTGCTGCACGCTATTTATTTATCCAGACAACAAAGAGTCCAAGCACTGTTATTACTCGTAAATGTACACATTTCCTGCAAGCTCGTATCGTATACACGGAAGTACGACCGATGCGTGTGTCCTATGCATCCTCGTTTGGCCCTCTGACCCTTTACGACACCTGCAAATTCGATTTTACCCTCGCGAATTACCATAAAAACTCTGACATGACCCGGATCGAAGTGTGCGTTGTTACCTATGGAGGTATGGTGGGGGTTGCGATGATGGCTTGTGGTTCCTACGGTGCTGCCGGTTAGTATCCCCCAGGTCGTTGTGCTATGATACAATAGCAGGTAGAAGGGCGTAAGGCAGGGGAAGCGTTTCGTCCTAGGCCTGTTAGTGAACTCGTCAGTAAGGCTTTCTAGCAGGCCCTGCCTTAGAGGAGAGGTACTTAGGTAGTATAGGAACTTGTATTTACGGGAGGTTCAGGTCCTCGAACCTATTTCAAGTAAGAATCCATCTATTGGCGATAATGATACCGCTACATCTATCCCCTATCGAAGTCCAAGAGCAAAAATCCGTATGTCTGACGGAGTGTCAAACGATGTCTAACGTGCTTTGCTATCGATCCCGATTTATTGCTCATGATTGCTAGTTGACCTTTCTATCCGAACAACCTTTATTTGGTTCGTGTGACCGAGGAAACTCAATTCGCGATATTGTCCTGACTAAGCGAGTGTCCTCGTCTAGATCTCGATCGAAACGCGACGCATATTCGTCGAAAAACTACATTCCGCCACGTTGAAAAGCATAATCCAGAATCCCGTCTCTGGGATCGGTTTGTCGACGATACGGAGAGATCTCGGGCGGAAGTTCGCGCGCCAATAATCCGCGCGTAACGCGAACCGGGGTACCGAGGGTTCACGGTCTCCGTGCTCGCCATAAAGGAAGCTTATGCGGCACGAAAACTTCCCAACGACGGCCGATATCAATTTGCTTAACGATAGCCAAGTTCCCGAGCCCTGAGATACGCCGTTCTCGAAACGGGGTGGACGCGACACGAGCAGAATCGCCGCTAGTGAACCGGACTACCTAACTTTTGAACACAGTACGCTTCGTGTCAGAGCTTTGCGACGAAACGCGTTGCTGGCTTTTTCGACGTCGATGCAGCTGGTAGAGGCGAATCCTTTTGCGAGTTCGCGAGCAGTCGAGCGAGAAGCGAAAGAAATTGTGCAAAGCAGACTGAAAGAGGGATGTTCGAGATTGGTTGTGATAAGAAGAAGGGCGTTCTCGTTCCGATTGGCGAGGCGTGTTGAATACGTGCAGGGATACTGTTTGATTGGCAAATATGAAAAATAAGAAATGTTATTTTATTCTAAAATTATATGTTTATTACGAGCTAAGTGAGACTAAGAGTAAAGTGTAAATTGAAAGACTAGACGGATAACTGACCTATGATTACGCTACCGACTGACACTCTCACGTCGACTCTCGCTAAAAACTCCGTAAGAACCGTGTCAAGACTTGCAACCTTATTTATCCCTCGAATAACCGTAGATGAGCTGACACCGGGTCACCTTTGACCCATATCTAAATTTTTAATATACGCGCTTTGCACCTAATTGTTCGATGCAGGATATTATCTAAAAATATTTATAATACGGGGAAGAGAGTAGTTTGTTTAAAAAATGTAAAATTTTATAAATATATTTTTCATTTGGGTGCACTGGGTTCATCCAACGTAGTTATGTTTTATTGCATGTCTTTTTACGTATAAATCGTGAATATTACACACAGTATAATCATTATACATGGTTACATGCACCCTACATATCACCCTGAACATTCGATCTGAACCCAAGGTACTGTTTATTGCCCATCATCAGCCAGGTAGGCCCAAGTGTTCCCTTGAACTCACTGTCAAACCCTAGCATCTTACAGAAATAAGACTCGAATCATCGTGAAATCTCTATTATAAAACAAGATGCTTTTCCTGAAGTGGAATACCGAAAATATCCACCAATTTCGTAAAAACGAATCCAAGATGGCGGAGTATATCCTCCCTTGGAAAATCCTACATACATATGAATGGGAAATTGGCGACGAGGTATTAGAGATTTTCTTTAGCCAGATTTTGTATATGGAATAATTAAAATGGGGTGATATCGGGATACGTGTGTACGTATAATTGGTACGGTACAGGGATCGATATAACGAGAAGCAAACTGCTGTTGACAAATGTTAAGAAATAAACGTGTGATTGTCGAATCGTATAACGATGTCTTCGAAACGCCTGTTTATATGCAGTTAAATATCTAATTAAATATCATCGATGGAAATATATTTTAATTACCCTAGTCTCGGATGTAGAATAGAGTCACGATGATAGAATTCGGATTTATGGTCTTCGATGGCTGTATTGTTTTCGAGGTTAGATTTACGAAGCATCGGGAAGATCTTGTACCTCACGGACTTCAAAAATCCGATGCTCTTTTATCGCGACTGCAAACGAGAGACGCGAGAGTTTATGCTCGACTCGAACCCGATATTTTATCATTTTCGTTTTATTCGCAAAGTTACGCGCGAGAAAAATCTGCTGCACTACCTTGTTGAACATACGCGCGTCGGGCTGTACAATAAAATTTTACGGCACACCGAGCGTGCAATACGACAGGGAGCAGTTATACGTGCTGTTTGATTCGGACTAGAGAAATGGATCACGAGAGATCATTCTGTGATCGATGAAAACAATTTTTCCCGGGTTATACGTTTTACGAAATAACGCACTTCGCGCTTAAAAATACTCGCGGAGACGAATATTTCGTGGAAAATGTTTCCCTATCGATGATCGAAAAAATTGCAACATTAATCGCAAGGGAAACGAGATGATTTCATCTCGGAAAAGACCGCGAGTGATTGAAAATTGCACGAAACTTCCCATGAATAACCGTTTCCTTTTGGGTCACCGTATCTATTTAATTCTGCATACTCCTGCCGGTTGGTGTGCACGTGTACGCGAGGATATGTACCGAATTCGGCATGTGTGCGTGAACGTAACCAAATATATAGAGAGCAAACGTATGTATCTACTTCTACTTGCACGTGCAAACATGAACAGCAGCTATTATATACATAGCTGCGAACTCTCTGGGTATGAGTTACCGACATTTATATGCACAAACAGGCGGCATTGTTACAGAAGCAATCGCGGCAAACGAAGAATTTTCCTCGAAAGAGATTGGAGCGACCTCTGCGCGAGTAACGTGGGCGTGGAAATCAAATTTTTCTCTCAGTCGAAACCAGTTCACCTTAATGGAAGTATAAAACAAATATCGCCGCGAAAGAATGGAATGAGCCTGGCAATTCTCCTCTCTCCTCTCTCGAACGAACAAAATTCGCGAAATGTGCTAACATCGATTTACGAACACGCTGTATGCGAGTGCAGTCTCACACAGACACCGGCCAAGTACACGTGAGCCGCACACATCCACGAGCGTAACCGCAGGTGTAATTCATGCATGTGCGCATTCACATGGACATGCCGTAACCGCATGATTTATCGTCTTACGTGCCCGGACGAACTCTCGGTCCACTTCTATCATCGGTTTCCCCTGATCGCTACCCCCTCAACCACTTTCATACTCCTCCCAAGCGGCCCGGCCGGAAAAGATGACTGATTTCCAGCGCTATCGAAATTTTCCGCGGTAAAAGTAACGCGAGGTATAACGTAAGAGGGTGAAAATAATTGTTTCGACCCCTAACGATGGTCGGAAACCGAGCTGAGTCGGTAGAAAATTTAATTAGAAACAGTTAAGGAACGATTAGGCAAATAATAGCTAACATCTGTCACTCCATCTCTAATTAATACTAATTTCGAAGAACCACCCATCAGTTTCGATAATCATCGTTTCATGCGAATGTTCTGCGTCTATAAAAGGATTCCATGACCACTGTGTAAGATTTCGAATGATCTGAAGTATTAATGACACAACACTGATGACCTTACGTAATGTGCAATTGACTGTGATCTCCGGTTACATGACCTCGATGACTTTGTGATGTTTAAAGGGCCCTGAATGTCAGTAACCTCTGAGTGACCTTCGAGTAATTTTGACATAACGTTTATGACTTCGTATTATATTCAAAGACCTTGAACATAGTGACACCGATGATATTCACATTTATTTGAACGTCATTGTATTTCCGATTTGTGACACGTGATATACTAACGTTCCTTACGTTCATAAGTTTTATATGTTCGTACAGAAATTAAAATGCAATCAAGGTCACCCACGGTGGTACCAGACTGTAAAATGAACCTCGTTTCTTCTTCCTGCCACGTTAGCCTATCCTGACGCGTTTTCGTATCACCACCGGTATCCCCGACTCGAGGAAATCATATTTTAGCGCAAGTGTCTCGGTTTTGCGCCTTCGTTCACACGGAGCGTTATGCAAATACCGCAGTTGTTCCGAGCATTTTCGAATATTTTTCGCCCGCCCGAGCCTTGACAAGGTGGAAGAACCCGTGAATCTACGGAGAAAGATTCTGGCCACGTTTTACAGCTTCAGTTTTACGCTTTTCTTTCCCCATGCCCTTTCCCTCCTACTCTTTCTCGCGTGGCGACCTGAAATTCCGAAGTCCTGCTCGAGCTGCCTTTTCATTTAGAATTTAATGTTTCAAATGTTCCCCTCTCTCCTAGCCTCGGTTTCAGCCACGGGTTCTACGAACCCTTCGAGGAAACGAGGTCGTGGTATAAAAGATATTGTAGTAGAACAAAAGGGAGAGGGAAAGACGTGAAGTAGAAGGCAGGACTGGAGAGAGTCGTTGAGAAAGTTTTTATCGGGCCAACGAATGGACGTTCTCGTGATCGATTTTCCCGATCGATGAAGTACCTCCCCCGACGTACTATCCCTGTCACTTCTGTGTCCTTTTAACGGTTGTGGACTTATCTGATATTTTACTTCGCTGGTAGAGCGTCCGCTGAATTTATATCTCCTTTTCTGCTTTATTTCTCTCGCTGTTAACCTTATTTTTAAAATAACACAACTTCACCGACAGTACCTCGGGACGATCTTTTGAAATTTGTCGAAAGGTCTAGAATGGCACCATGCTCGACAACGTGTCCGCAATGTCCGACACGAAGCGTCGAAATTTGCCAAGGAAATTTAAAGAAGATCGAAATTTTATTCCAGCTGTGTTTTCCGACATGCTTGATCCTATTAATCTTCCACCCCGGTGTCTAATTCTCATCTCCTGTAATCGACCAATCGTATAATCCACGACTAATCACAACACTCGCGTTTGGATCTATAATTCAGATATACAGACTCGAAGACGGTCTTACCTCGGAGCTAACATCAAATCCAAATTACCGAAGCTTCGATAGGTAATTAGTTGCTCGAGGACAGCGAAGACGCGAGGCTTGTATAATTATATCGATTGCCGGACAATTCTGCGGGACATGGGGGAGGACAGGGGGTTAGAACATGATCAGATTCGGAATCGATACGATAATAATTGGCTCGCGTGCGAGTAATAGAATTGTCGGTGCGGCCGACGGCTCGATGTACATAGAAATTTAGGTTGCCGACCATAATGGCTGATACACACTTACAGGCACGCTGAATGGATCGCGGCAACGGCTGCTTTCGCGATAAAGGTATACCAATAATCGTACCTTTTATTTACCCGGAATGGCTCGTCCTCGGCAGGCGCGCTGATTTCGCGCTGGAAAATGATTCTCCGATACGGTTACGAGCAGATTCCGCGAATACACCCTCAGTGTTTCTACCTTCTAATGGGCATTTTAAGATATTAGCTACACCCCGTTTCCCGATCTTGTTAATGACCGAATTATCTCGACGGTACCTTTGACAACGTGCGGCTTGATTGCTGAGTTTCGAATGGAAGGAGCTGTAGTGATCTTTGCAGCTGATGACTAATTAAAATTCAAGTACCGTTACTGTTAACACGTTCAGCCCAATGCCGATATTGCTGTCCTTCCCGATGTTACAAAATTCAACGCTATTCGGACGCAAGACAGCCAGCAATTTGACTAAAAGAGTCGTCACGTTTTGTAATATATCCAAAAACAATTTATATTTTTCTTTAGAGTGTTTTAATAAATATCATTAAAATTGCTACATTTATTTTTTAACTTCGATACTGTCAGTCTAACAGACCGACGCTGTCCAAATGAAAAGTCCACAAAAGTTCACTGTTGCATCGGGCTTAATGTGTTAAATTCAAAATCGATTCAGGTGTCTTGGTACTTACGAACCTTCTACAATCTAGCACAAATTGTGTCAAATAACAAACGATATTTATTTATCGTTCCATTATTTTTAGCCCTTTGATGTACAACCACGTGTGAGGCTCATGGTCAGGTTTTCGAGCCTAAACTGATTATCACGAGCCTGGCCCGTGGTACGTCGGCCGGGCCAAATGTAAACCCCACGTGTCACGCCCATGGTTTGTTAATTACAATTGGTAAATGCAATTGATACAACTTAAGATAAATTTACCGAGCCGTGAAATGACTGATTGACTTCATCCCTTCCTAATCCAAATCGTACTCGAGGTTTCATCCTAACCAAGTCGTAGATTTTTCATGAAAAAATTTCGAAATGCTTTCTGAGAAAGCCTTTGGATCCAACTTAGTTCGTTCATACACGACAGAAAATTTTTAAAAGGGAGAAATGGAATAAAAAAATTTCCATCGAACTTCTCGATCGTGATTACCGAATTACTCAATTATCGAATTACTCCGATCTCATAAAATTCGTTAGGTGCGTGAGAAATAAAGAAACGACGAGCTCGAAATGTATATAAAAAGGGACGTTGGCGAGAAATATAGAAGATGGAATAAAAGATTCTTTAGAATCCCTTTGCCAGAGGAACGGAGGAGAAATCATTGATCACTGCCTTCGTTCCTCTGACGTCGTCAACGTTGCTTGGTGCTTTTATTCGACGCCGTAAAGCAAGCTTAACATGTCACTTGGCCCGATATAACGCCGGGTAGAATGCGCCGAATGAATTGTAGCTTGATCCAACATCAATATTGATTAAGTACACAACGGAGGAAAAGTGTAACTTTGCTCTCGGGGCAACACCCTACGATGCCTGACACATAACGCTCGGATTAAATCTGGAGTGTCTTTAGCTGTAACTGATGAGACTGGCTCAAGGAATCGCGGAGGGTATTACTTCGAGGGCTGAAAGAAGTCCCCTAATACTCTTCGATCAAAGTCTAGATAAAAGAACGGGCTTTTCATGACACGAGAAATACGTGGAAACAGCGAACATTTATTAACCACTTATTGTATTTTTCCGCATCTTGCGTTTATACTCGATCTACGAACTACTGACACGCGAGTCTAGAATTTCAGAATCGAATATGATACTTTACTCGACTAGAGTCCAATTTTTAGCGACGAGAATTCACATTTTCTTTGGCTCGATATTTTTCGCATTTAACGAGTTCAAAGAAAATAATAAAAATATACAGTGTCTTAAAACTGCGGGGACTCTAACATCGTGAATTTTACGAATACAACGGTATCTATTGGTAGAAATATTTTCGGGAGCCTGTATTTTCGAGAAACGAAATATAAAAATGATTCGTGTCAAGTTCGAAACGAAAATACCTCTTTAATAATATTCCAATGAAAGTGGTTCGGTAACCTCTATCAGAAACTCGGGGACTAAGAAATATATTATACCGGGGAACTCAAAGACGAATCCACAGGACTGAAACATTGATATGCCAACCGGAGCCCTTTCAGAAACCTCTGGAATACAAGCGAAGACCTTGGTGGACTACCAAATACGTTGCAATTTCTCTCGCAATCAAATCTCGGTTGGTCCTTCTCGCGCGAACGCAAATGGTAGTGCAACGATTCGGGCAATCCCCTCGGCTGTCCCGGTTTGCCAAGAGTAACGGGCCCATTTCACTTTGTTGCAGCGTCGACATGCCTCACGCCGAGGGCCGTGTCGTGTAGATAGTGAAAGGACATTTAATTCCTGGCGTGCACGTAGCAGGGCGTGCAGGACAGAGCCGGGAGCGAAGGGAAATCCACGGATTATTTCTCATGTCTGGCACGTCTACCGGCACGGGATGGACACTTAGAGAGCTTTATGAATCGCGCGCGACGCCGGTAAGTGAAGCGTTTATTTCTGCCTTAATCGCTCCGTTTGTCTCTGGTGATAAACCACCGGAGCCTTGTCTTTTCCCGCAAGCTTACATCGTTCCCAGACAAGTGTCCATTTATTCTGGGGGACCGAAATGAGTCGCGCAGTAAATTTCCCGCGTCCCCTTTGCCCCTCAGCCTCGTTCAGCCGCACGATTTTCTTCGCTTCCCGGGACTGGCCTCCGACCACCATGCAAAATTGCGTCTCCTGCGCCGATCCTTCAGACAGAACCGCGACCAATAGCTTATGCGCGCTCGTTGCACGTTTGCGGAAGAATCTGCATAGAATTCCCGATGATTCTCGCGTTTCAAGAATCCTGGTTTATGAGACCGACGGCATACTGGTCCCCGAGGTACTTGGTTGCCGTCCAAAAATTTATTTCCGATTCAAACGCGATTCGATCGATAGGACAGTGGAAGGCGGTGAATGGTGAGAATTGACGAAGATTCGATCAAATTTTCGTTTGTTTCGAAGAGAACGATCGCTATTGTTGTATCGTGAATTTTCCACCATATACGCGGAGCTTTACGAAGAAGCAAAGCCCAGATCAATTGGGAAAAACTGTTGTAACTTCAAAGATTAGAAGAACGCAGCGCACTCGTATTTAGTGAGAAATTATAATACAATTATATATCTGGAACCATGGTAAAAGATAAAGTTTCACAAGTTTCGTCTGACTGCGGCGAAGAATAACGCGAGACTGACCACCGAGAGTAAAGAAAGAATAAACGCTTGGCCCGTTACAACCTTCAATTGTTTTATATGGGTTCCAAACGTCGAAGACGGTTTAAGACAAAAGTGACGAGATATAACGTTATCGTTAGGCATCAGAAAACGTGTGCATGGTGGAAAAGATATATATAAAGAAGATTAAGAATGGTCGGAGAATAGCTTTAGTGATAGATGATTAGTTGTTGCAAACTGAGTTGTTATTGAGTTACGAAGTCTAACGCTGTATTAAGTTGAGAATCGATCTAGATTCTTGTAAAGAGATAATTCCTATGTTTAACACTTTGACTAACACGTTGGTCATATATGTCCTGCCACGGTTTCTCCTGTGACGCCATGGTAGTCATTGGTGACCGGAACGCTTGAACTACTTGGAATTGTAATAAACGAAGGCTTGTTTTAATTTGTCGCTGTGAACCGTTACCAAGGCACCATGGTGGTCACCCATGACCGTTAATAAGATAAACGCTCCATTGGAAAAGAATATTGTCTTATATCACCAATTTATTATTATTATGCCATTATATGCTTTGAATAATAAAAATACTCCCGTGATGTCTTGATCGAAACGTGCGATTTCGTCAAAGGGTTAATCGTCACTCGTACACACACGATGATTTATGATTTATTAATAAATTACCAGCACCGTTAATCCCTATGCTATTCTATATCAAAGATGTCGCCCTTTGGCCGACCTAATAGAAGGATTAAGATAAAAGCTGAGTATTTAACAATGCCAGAAATTTCCTTTCATCATCTCGTTGTCAGAATTAGCCAAACGCTATTGTCGACGATAGAACACAGAGATCCGTCATAAGGACTACGGCTAATGGTTAAAGTAGTTTGTACCGCTTCACTGCGACTGCATGTCTGACTTATGCTATACATTTCTACTTACACCGTTGCGCAGTTATCTATTGTCACCGACTACGGGGAAACACATTTAGTCCGTTCTCTATTATCTCCGCATGGCACGAAGTTTCCATTATTTATGCGTTTTACTGCTGGTAAAGTTTACAGTCGATGCAGTTAACAGTTGTTGCAGTTCGCGCCCGCGGCTGACTTATCCCGCGCGCTTCCACTGACGTCTTCCCTGATTATCTACGATCGCTACCGAAGACAGCGGTGCATCGGGAGCCATTTGTTTCGTCCCCATAGAAATTCCTACGCGGACATTCTCCCCGTTCTGATTCAATTCTGCGCAATTTAATTATGCCAGCTGTTTTATCAACATTCGCCAACTCGTTTAGAAGTTCGCGAAATTCAATTAATCGACGCTGCAACGAGTTCAACCGAAGTCTTCCTGCTATCTGATTTCTAAGGTCTGCAGATGACAGAAAGATTGTGCGATTTAGAAGCGGGAAAATATATTATCACGGATTCGAGGTATACAGTGGCTTATCGTTAGCTCGAACGACGATAAAGCAACAACGAAATACTTCGTTCGAGACGCGGGAAACAAATACCGCGCTTTCATGCAACAGGTTAACGTGAAATTTTTCCAGAAAAATCCGTAATCGAGTGAAACCTCGGAAATTTTTCTACTCGGATCAATTTCGTCCCAATATTCTTCTACACCGAACGAGAAAAGATCGAAAATTCACACGTTTTCTTTGTGTTCTCCCTTTCGATCTACCTCGGCTTTTCACCCCTACCTTGACACTGACGGCGAGAATGAAAGAGGGAGAAAAGGATGAAAAAAATTGCCTAACCAGATTACCGATAACGAATATAAGGTTGAGAATGGCGAAGGGTACGATAAGGAAAGTTTCGGGGGAAGGTTTTACGTTACTTCGTAAAGCGGCGGGTGTTTCTCCACTTTTCAGTTAAAGGTATAAAAGCGAGAAGGGTGGCGGCTGAATTCCCCGTAAATGAAGGATTATTCTTCCTGCTTGCTAAACCAGCGGGGGTCCGCAATGAAACTCGGTCGCGTTTATTAAAACAAAGTTAAATCCCGTAAGAATAGCCCGTCGGAGAGAATCGAAAACAAGCGGACAGTAAATTTGCGTTATCTCCTCATCTCCTTGGAAATCCTCTTTTCGTCTGGAAACGGATACTCGGCGAATTTGCAGAGGAGGTACGCGGATAGGAAATTACGCCTGTAATATTACCTGTTACAGACTATTGGCCCTTATTCTGAACGATAACTTCGTGTGGCCGCGAATGCTATTCGCCGCAAGAAATATGGAAGGCCTTTGGGGAATAAAGCACCTTCGTCGTGTTTTGACCCCGCAAATAACGCGACAGAGGCTCTCAAACTCTACTCCAACTTCGATATATAAATATTCCAAGGAATATTATACGGGGAAGTTCCTTATGGCTGAAACTTTGAAGAATATCGTTTCATGGGAAATTACGAAGAGCACGAGTTTCCTATAGATTCTTCCGAACTCGCGATTCATTGATGTAACGGAGAAAGATACGATCGATTTTCGAGAGAATTCGATTTTTACCCTCACACACCATTTTCGTTTACAATCGCGATGATTGTTGATGTTAATCCTTGAAATACTCATCAGGTTAAAAATTAAAATATTCTTCACTTTTCCATGGTGCCTTGACTATTACATTGCATGTATAATTATGCGTTAAAATTATTATATTTTATATCGTTAATCCGTGAAATATCGTTTCTGTGGTATTATTACCCATCAGGAAATACCATATGACTAATAATCCAGGTAAAACACGATGGCACCTTAACGCTTGGCCATCATATATGCCAAGTACCTGGAGTATGGAGCAATAATTAAGTTCGTTTTTCCGTTTGTAATCCCTATCCTTGTACCTCAAATTTAGAAACTTCATCCAATAACAAATTACATAGCCCTATGAAGGGACTATATAAATGCTAGACCTAGTAGCTCGCAGAATATAAAATCACGCGATATCAAAGTAGGGACACAGTGGAACTATTACTATTACTATTAATATTTACTAATTAATATTAACTATTAATATCTACTATTACTATTAACTATTAATAATACTATTTCGAAGCCAAACACAATCTCCTCAAAAAACAACCTAGTGACGACATGCAGTTGATAAAAAGAAACACGCGAATATTTCGTTGAGAATTACGTTAGACCGAAGTGGAACGGAAAATATAGGATCGTCAGTTGGGAAGTAACAAGTGCGTTAAATTACTCGTTACAGTAGCTTTATTAGTCGCCGGTTCGGGACGGGTAGAGGAAATCGATGAAAAAAGAAAACCGAGAGGACCCGTTGGTGTAATCTAATTTGCTGATGCGACAAGAAGAAGACTATAAATTGCCGGGAACGGGGGAAAAACCGGCGACGATCGATCCAGGCGGGAAAATTGGAAATACCTTGGTCCAATCTCGAATCAAACCGTTCTGCGGTGAATCAAGATAAGGAAGATCTCCCCTTGCTCTGCTCGGAAATGTCGACGTTTAAGATTGTCCGAAGGATCTCTTAAAATTTCTCACAGTGTCACCGCAAATTCATCGACTGTACTCCAGTGAAGACCGGATCATCCGCGTTCCCTTTTCGAACCTCCTCGGGTTTCTATTACGAGCTCGTTCGTGAATAATGCAGTGCAGTGAAGATGTTCGATGGAAAATATTAAATGGGAATAAGGTAATTCTGCCAAAAATCTGTCTCCGATATTCACAACCTATCGAGTACGTAACAAATAACGAGAATTCAAACTCCCAACAACTATGATTTTAATTAAGGATGGATTTATCGAAACATTATTTAATATTATAATTAAATATTATTTAACCCTTATCGGGCGCTAGCTGTTTACACGTGATTCTCATTAGGTTGTAGCTGGTTTCGGTAAATACACGAAAGGTTTCCATCTTGTCACCTACCACGTGACGCACGACTGCAGCGCCAAAGTACTGTTGTCACGTGAGAGGTGACTTACGACCGATAAGGGTTAATAGTGTAGAGACATCGTGGTTGTTAAATAATATAAAACTATTTATTAACCATAAAATAATATACAATGTGCGATGACGGTAAAGACTACGAATATAGATATATATATATATTTCAACTAAACTCTTACGACTACAACGACACAATTATACCTAACAACACGATTACAACTAGCAACACGATAACAACTCACAACACGACTACAACCAACTCTCCAGCACTGTCTCTCAAGAAGAAACGTCTATCAAGAATCCTCTCTCACGAATCGTCTCTCACTAATCCTCTCTAAAGAATCGTCCCTTAACCATTTCTGCCTTCCTTATATATTTCCTAAAAAGCCTCCACCAACACGATCAAATATGGTCATGCTAAGGGCCTGACGCATCGCCGGGGTTTTTCCGAATGACCTGGCCCTCGAACCCTCGGCGACTTTTCAAACCAAAAGTCACCTACACACGAGGTGGACATTCTGCGATACCACAATATCATAATTTAATATTATAATTATAAATATTATTAATATTATAATACCTAATTCGAGAAAATTTTTACCACAGAATTTCGAAAATTTGAAGATTCTTAGACTCGAACCCACTCGTAATTTTAGCCAAACGAAATACTTGTACACACGATTACGAAAATAGAAATATCCTTTACAATATGAATATACGAGCTCGCGTATCGTAAAATTATCTGTAAGAAATAGCAAAGTCTCGAGCTATTGTTTTACACCTAAAGAAGATTCTCTGCCTGCACACTGAAGCGAAAAAGGATTCGAACCAGCGAAGGATTCGCGCTTCAATATTTCACGTCGCGGAGGAAAAAACAGTGTCGGAAATACGGTGGAAAAATACGGTGATATGTTAGAGGATTTTCTTTATGCTCGTATCCCTGATAGGAAGATTCAAGGCAATGCGTGGATCGGGAGATCCACTATAGCACATGGTATATTAATATTTAATAATCGAAAAGGAGAAAAGCTCGGCGAGATACGTTTCGCAACGCATGCATATTGATGCAATGATGCGAACTATAGGAAAGGAGATGCACAAATAGCAGAGACGGGTAGCAGAGCTGAATGTATAAACCTTTTACTTTCGCGGCATAGCAGGCGGAAATATACATACGTGCTTGAATTACGCGTATGCTGTATCTTCGAAAAGAATGCAAAGTCTGATGCGTGTAGACACACGACTCGATGAAAAATCAGCTTTATTCGACGAAAGAGGGTAGCTAAGGAAACACCAGCTTTTAATATTATTTAATACTATAGGATGCCATTTTGAAAGAAATCGCGAATCGGCCATTGCCAATAAAAACAAATTATAAACCGATCAATATTTTCTAGAAGCAAATGAAAAAGTTATTTCGGGTAGCAAAATTAAGATACGTGGTCCCTACTGGGGGGTGAAGGGAAGTATAGAAAAGCATAAAATCAGGGTTCTTGACGACCGAAACAGAGTCCTCGGAAATTAATTTAAATAAAATTATTTTTTTTTCTATTAAATAAAATTATTTTTAAAATAAAAAGACCGGCACGGAAAGATAGTGAAATTAGAGTGCGTTGCGTTATCTTGCTGTTCTTTTCCTAAATTAAATTAGTTTTATGAGTATTGTGTTCGTGTTATTCTGTTCTTGTTGTTTTATCAATTGTTGGTGTCTCAAAACCAGTTTTCGCCATCCTACAATATTAACCACGATATCTGCTTTTAATCTTCATTATTTATCCATTGATTATTCATCCATTCATTTGAAACGAACAGTAAAGACAAAAATGAAGATCGAAGAGATTCGTAATTATCTGCACTCCTGTCCCTTTAAATTCGCCATCACTCGCAAAATTTTGCGTTTAAAATATTATCAACGTCGTTTATCGAGTATCGATTATAAAATCGTCGAATACGAACAATAACTGACATAATAAATCACAAATGACGTTATTTGGAATTTCTGTCTCATTTTTACCTTGCTCGATACACCACGCAAGAACCCTCAGAGAAAATCGATGTCGTTTATTCCGCTTAAACCGTTTAACGCGAAAACTGAATTAGCTCGTCATTTGGAAAGCACGTTGATTAATTTCGAATATTAAACACAAGTATCCTACATTTTCTCTTTGGCTTACTCGGCATTTTCTGTTGGAATGGACGTAGGAAATTTATGGGGTGGCCTGGAAGGGCCTAGATGTGGGGGGAGAATTTTTCCCCCTGTGGAAGAAAATCCAAAAAATTCGAGTTCAGTTGTCGAGAAGAGACGTCTCAAGTATTTCTAAAATAAAGCCTTTAACCTCTGTTTACCTAACTCCTAATTCAAAATTTTCCATCTTCGTCCTCGATTGATCCTATCAGTTCCAATGTTACGCTAGTGCAACTCTTATTCCGCAAACATACGCGACTTTCCTGTACATCTATTATGTTTTTACCGATAGGAAGCATCAGTTTCGCTTCGCGTTTCAGTATTTTCTTTCTAAAATTCTCATACGGAGTCAATAAAATTCCAGGAGCCTTTCGAGAGACCTTTAACTGAGAGGGTTAATCAGGCTAACAGGAAAATCAGAGCGATGACTGCCGAGGTAAATCATTTCAATTTTTCCCTCGGGGAACACTGGCATTCGGTTACGTCGTTAGATTTTCATTAAAGCCAAACTGCAATTGCTCTCGTGCGTTACGTCGAGCGAGACGAGTACACTCGTCCTGATCCATTCTTAATGACATGCTTTCAAGAAATTCCGGGAGTTGCCGGTTACGAACCCTGCCCCGAGAGTGCCACTGCAAAATAGTAAACATCCTGAACAATTCACCGAGCGTTGTTCCAGAATTGAAAACCAGGAATCCCCTGTTTACGCTCCAAGATTCTCGGCCTGGTGAATTTCCCGCCGCAGCCCCACCCCGATCACCTCACTATCGTCCCTTTTGGATAAGAATTCTAATATCACGCCGCCAGGACTTCTCGCTCAGTCCTGTTTTTACGTTCGACTTTGCTGCTTCGTCGCGTAATTCCTCCACGCTACGTCCCTGGTATCCAATTCGCTGAATTTTGACTCGAGTGACAATATAATTGGGTTAAATGTCTCTGGACAATTAATAATCGGCAGTGTGATCATCGTTTCCATATGCATGCAATTACGGTGAGCCAAATTTTCTAACTTTGTTCAAATAATTTTATTTATATAATTTTCCCTTCGACAATTATTCCCTACAAATTACATTGGAATTACTGATACAGCGAATTAAAAAATTCCCGTAATCCACAAAATTTAAAGTTATTAAGACCTCGTTCCATGATCGTTCATTACCCGCGCAGTATAATTACAGTTACATTATCAATTAAAATCTACGTATCTAAAATTAACGATTTCGAATATTATACTTGTTGCACTCTGACTCGACACTGGCCGCGTACATTGTGGATCGATGGAGGATCGAAGAGCGCGGCAGGGTGGCGCAGAAGCAGAAAATACAGAATAAATTCAATCCAGTCGATACCTATAGGGAGACGGAGGTAGGGGAGGAACAGGCTGGACATAAACGTTATCGTAAATTCATCAAACCTCGAACAGCAGCGAGAAGAAAAGCAGAGAAAGCGAGACTGGTCTGCGCCTGGCAGTCTCACAATCAATCTCCAACCCTCTCTCGCCCGCTGCAACCCCTTTTCGTGATCTCGAAAGCTCGAGAAGTTCGCGAGTGGACAATGAATACTCCTTTCGCCGGGGCCACGAGAGGGTTTGGAAAAAGAAAAGAAAAGGGAAAGGAGTGTATAAAGAGACGAGGGTGGGGTGAAAATAAAGGAAAGCCGATGAGCAGTGGCTGGTTCTCTGCGATGGTATTCTTTGACTCGTGTAGCAGCCGTTGACGAGGCTCGCGTCGAGTCGACGCAACTTTTCCTTCGGTCAAACAGACCAGTGTTTACCGGGATCGACAAAAGAAAGGCCGATAGATGGGGATGTAAGTAGTTCCGAGACGTCAGGCTACGTTTACACTGGGAACACGGTGTCGCTTTAACTACCATCGCCACCTCGCCTCGTATAATCGACGTTCACCCCCGGCTCTGTTCCTCACTGTTCACCCTGCTCCCGTTTCGGCTTGGTGGAACTGAAATTCGAAACTAAATGAGATTCCGCCCGATTCGGGTTTTACTTGAAACACTTTCACCATCCCTCTGGCTTGTGCCAATAGATTCTCGTGTGCACCCTCGCAAGGATTCAGCGAAGGATTGAATTTGAAAGGGGGGATAATGAGTATGGCTTAATTTATACGAGCATTGATTTCAGCTGGATTGTGGGAACAGAGCAGGAGAAGGTATCGTATCGTATTTTGGGTAAAGTAGGACTGTTTGTAGTTATGTCCAGAGTCTGCTAAAATATCGAGTTGCAGAATCATCCCTCTTGCGAGAATTTGTTACGATATAGTTTGTGCAATCAAATTGTTGCGAAGTGGAATTACGGTAATTTATTGGGATATTTTTCCAAGCGGCACTTGGCTCCAATCAATGTGAAATTTAAAGGGACGAGAGGGGGGAAGGGTTGGATTGGAAATGTAAAACTTTAGCTTCGAGAATTTAATAGTTGAAGAGATATTAATGAATATTAAGAGGAAGGAATCAAATTGGACGATGAAGATGGAACAGAATATATGAGTTGTTTTCTCTTGTCTTTCATTGGTAGTTTAAGAACAAACGCCGTAAACGAACCCTTGTGACTGCTTCGAAGATGGCTAGAGTATACGAAGTTTTTCCTTTCTACTGACAGACCGAGTTAATTAACGATACCTTCGAGCTGCTCGTCTTTTCTTCTTCTTCCGAGCAAGAGGAGTGAAACTCATACCGCGATTTTAATGAGATTTACCCCGTTCTACCGGTGTCGAAGCTAAAATCTTTAACCTTTCCCGTCTCTTCCTCTCTGACAGTCAAGAAAAAGCGAAAGAGCACCAGCCGACTGATTCTTTTAACGCGGAAATTTTTATACCCTTAATTTCCACGAAACTTATCCAATCCGAAGTAGAAAGGAATTATGACAATCTCAAACGTAACGGGGAGAAAGAGAATTAGATATTTGAACACACCAGAGTACTCTCTTCGAAATTTTCGATATGGCAAAATTCTAGTAGTTTTATTTTTAAGCATAGATTTTCTATAAAAACGCGAAGTGAAATATTCATAATAAAAATGGAAAATGTCAGAGAAAAATTCCACGAAGGAGTGGAATGAAGATTATAAAAGCGTTGAAAGCATAGGAAGAAACAGGTTTCCATAACAAACTGAGAGATACAAATTTTCAAATTAAAAAGGGTCCGACAATTAAAATGACAAATTATAATTATCCTGAAGAAGATAAAGGCAACGGATACGCCTTCGTTAACACGAGATTTCTTCGACATTAAAACGGATTAGCGTCGAAGTATGCAAAACTAAATCTACTTTTTACCTCAAAGGGCATCATTTTCCCGAACGGAAAATTCTATTCATTTTTCGTTGACAGGGAGAAGAAGGGACTAATCGTATTAATATAATTAAAACTTTAAAGAATTGTGAAAATATCTCGTACCATAAGCTGACGGATTTAAATAAGATTATATAAAAAATCGTTTCGTAAGGAATTATAGAAAATTTCATGGCGCTTAAATAATTGCAATTAAACGAAACGTAAACCGTGGAGCATTGCTAAATCCTCTTTGAAAATTTATAACGATGTAAAATGAAACTTCTTTGGAAACCATATTTTGAAGAATTCATTTTTATTCCTTTATTCTACCTCCCTCCATTAATATGTTTCATCGTCATCAGTTATGCTCGGCTCACGGGCCAAACGAATTCGTCGTTGAATTCATAAAAATAGCACGAAAGCGGCATGCCATATTAAATCCTAGCGAGCCTGTATTACGCTTTCTATAGTAATACCCCATGGAAATCACTCGTGTAACTAAAAGCCTGCACCACTAATAAAGTCTTCGGTGATATTAAAAATTTGCACGTGTTTTTCGCTCTGCTACGTGAATACGCGATATTAAGAATTTTTCGAAATGAAAATCATTTGACGCGGTGAACAACGGACTTTTTCCCATTCCCGATGGTTATTTAGAAAATCGAACGACAGATATTGGCGACGTGACATTCCGGATCCTTTTCTTCAGTCCAAGTGAAACGTTATTAATGTCGTGCTGAATTCGAGGCCGCCTTGAAAGCGCTCGCGACACGAACTGGAAATGGAGAACTCTCGTCTGCGAGTACAATCGCGTCGTCCGTCGATATTAAAAAGTAGCATTTCCTAGAAATTATTTTTAAATTATTTTTAAATTATTCGATACGATCAGGATACGCGTGTCAGTACATAAAATAAAACGTACATATAATAATACGTACATACGGTTATATACGCATGACGAAATGAGCTAAATTATAGGTTATCGATAAAAATATATTTTATTCTGTTTGCATGCGAAGTAATCGAACAACCGAACTCACAAAGCGTATTTAATATTTGCATTATTGAAATTACACGGAATGGAGACCGCTTTATTAAGGCTCATTCTCGCGTATGTATTTAGAAACGGGAGCATAATTACAAGCGATGGAGAAAATTATTTTCTCTATAACAAGCGTTAATATGTTTTGTACTGGCATGATTCTTCCTCTAGACTATTAAAAGATGTATACGATGCTTATTAGAATGCTACACCAAAAGAAGCATAATAGCAATTCGAATCTTCCTAATCTCCCAATTTTTTCATTTTCTAATTCTCTAATCTCTAAACGTTATAATTTCCCACCTTCTAAATTTTCTAACCTAACTTTGAATTCCAAATCTAATTTTTCCTGATTTTACATTTAACGCTATTCAAAAACTGTGATGGAAAATTATACTAAAACTATGCTTTTCAAAGAATTATGTTCACTTAATAACTTCCTATTCTAACTCAATTAAATATATAAATATAAATATAATAAATATATAAATCATTTCCAAGTTTTACATATATAACTAACTTGAAAATGAGTTACTCAAGTTGTTCGTGAGCCACCCTATATATGCAGTTTACAGCATCGAGTTCCGATAAAAACTCGAGAAGTAAAGGCACGCGTTTTTCCTTGTTTGCTTGTAATGAAGAAGCCTCCTTTTTTCCCTCTTCGTTCGTTTCCTTTTTCATTCGCCTTTAATTAGAAGCAACGATCGAAAAAATGTGAGGCATGCGAATTCTTACCTGAAAATATGTACTGCTTGATATTCCAAGACCTGGTGCTCCCTCGAATGTCACGAAATTACAGCGAAGACGGTGATTCGAGTTGACATCTTAATAACACAATTTTCCCTCCGCTTCAAAATAAGCGGCGTAAAATCGTTCCCGTCAACACGAGTGGCAGCCATTAAAATGTCTCCTGCTGAAATGAAAGGATAGCGAATTAATAAAACAAAACGTTAACAGCGAAGTATAAAAACTACTTTCATTCATTCTCCTCTTTTTAAACGAGAATTGCGAGTCAATCTGCTTTAAAAAGTAAGCTTCACTCTGTTTGTAAAACAAACAAAGTGAAGATATATGAAAACATTGTGACAAAAATTAACCTCCTGTATTTATAATATTTAATCCGTCGCTTTTATATTACCACTATAGACTATGAAAAACGTTAAATAAAACGTTTGTCTTTCCGTACTTTTAATAGAATGAATTTGATGAATTAATTAACAATCCTCGTTAAAAAATAGGTGTAGAAATTTTTAACAAGCACATATAGAAGAATACGTTAAATCATTTTCATTTAATACTTAAATAAGAATTCACCTTCAAATTATGCTTATTAATACCAATACACGCGTTTTTTCAACTTTAATTACTGAAAATATCAAATATATTTCTCCGGAAATGTCTTTTAGAGAGAGTTTCTCAAATGACGCACTCTACGGTTACCGAGCATATGCGACGCAATTACACACACTGAGAAATACGCGAATTTGTTATACTATTTCCATTATATTTGAATAATCACGTTTAATTACCGAAAATATCAAATATATTTGTTTGAAAATATCAAATATATTTGCCTGTAAATGTCTTTTGCCGAGAGTTTCTCAAATAACGCACTCTACGGTCAGCGAGTATATGCGACGCTATTACACTTACACCTCGAATCACGCTAATTTATTATACTATTTCTATTACATTTCAATAATCACGTTTAATTACTGAAAATACGAAATATATTTGCCTGTAAATGTCTTTTGCCGAGAGTTTCTCACATAACGCACTCTACGGTCACCGAGCATATGCGACGCTATTACACTCGTACCACGAATCACGCGAATTTATTATACTATTTCTATTACATTGCAATAATCATGTTTAATTACCGGAAATATCAAATATATTTGCTTGAAAATATTAAATATATTTGCCTGTAAATGTCTTTTGACGAAAGTTACTCAAATAACGCATTCTACGGTCAGCGAGTATATGCGACGCTATTACACTTACACCTCGAATCACGCTAATTTATTATACTATTTCTATTACATTTCAATAATCACGTTTAATTACTGAAAATATCAAATATATTTGTTTGAAAATATCATATATATTTGCCTGTAAATGTCTTTTGTCGAGAATTTCTCAAATAACGCACTCTACGGTCAACGAGCATATGTGACGCTATTACACTTATACCACGAATCACGCGAATTTATTATACTATTTCTATTGTATTTCAATAATCACGTTTAATTACTGAAAATATTGAATATATTTGCTCGAAAATATCAAATATATTTACCTGTAAATATCTTTTGGCGAGAGTTTCTCAGGTAACGCACTCTACGGTCAGCGAACATATGTGACGCTATTACACTTACACCACGAATTACGCGAATTTATTATTCTATTTTTATCACATTTCAATAATCACTTTATATTACTACTTTCCTCCCTTCGTTTGTAAAAAAATGACTCCTAATTTTCACTTACAATGATAAAATTTGCACTTGCAATCTGACGTAGCATTCCTCACTCGACACCATCGAAATCTAACTGATTGAAACTGGATTTGTCTTGACGGTTTCGTTTAATTTCGGTTAACTTCGGCTATTTTCGGTTTCCGAAGATCGGCGTGGGGCGCTACGGTAGCGACGAATTTCGCGAAGTATGCAGTTCGTACGTTCGTTTCGAACGTATATGATATGTTTCGCAAAGGCGTGTATTAATTCGATAAAGTCTTCTCAACTATCAAAGATTCAACAATTGTTTTACCACTTTTGCACACCTATACAGAGTAATTGAATAGTATCGTATGTGTGATTTGTGTAGTAGCAAAAATTATATTACGTATAAACTGTCTGTGTTTCGTATATGATTGAAAGAAGTACATATCACCACACTTATTTCAAGAAATTATCCGTCACGATGGGTTCCTCAACACAGTCATCACCTTAAAACTGAACTAGTCTCTTAAAGGTACATTTATATTCCTTACTCAATCATTCCTACATATTACATTAAACACATCTGCCACGCAAAAGAGGTTAGGGTTTGCCAATCGAACGTCGAATAATATTTTCATCTGATACAATACGAATATTCTTATCTAATTCGCTCCATCGTTTAACAATTCCTTTATTCCAACACTCTTGTGTATCAGTGCTATCCGAAACGAATCTCTTCTCTAATCGTTATAACCTTCTCGACAAGGAAAATCCTCGTACTCTTGCTATGCATTACGTTTAATCTTTCGCACAAGTTTCATAATCCCTCGGTTTCTCTGCGCCGATTCGAAGGTCCGTAAAGCAAAATTTCACGAAGACAGAATAAAGAGGTCGGCAGTGGTTTCCTTTTTAAAAGGGCGGCAAAGTTTGTCGAACGTGACAGTACGTGTTCCCGGGTTTTGTCGTAAGCGACAAAGATCTCTAGAAGAGGGTGGGTCAGGACGTGCGCGCTCGCGCGCGTGCCGCAATGATTCGTAACTAAATGCAAATGCGTGTGGGCACTGCAGTAAATGCAAATGCAAAGAGACGTAGTCGTCGTCATCTCGACTTTAAGCTGAGCTAATGCATTCAAG
Organism: Eufriesea mexicana; assembly: GCF_001483705.2. NCBI lineage: Eukaryota > Metazoa > Arthropoda > Insecta > Hymenoptera > Apidae > Eufriesea > Eufriesea mexicana. The sequence goes on from NW_016910608.1 coordinate 279,947, forward strand.
TGCAACGAAAGCAACGCGGTTCGTCGACCCTCGCGCTTGCTAAGCTGCAACCTTCGTGCAAAGTCTCAACTACGTCACTCTATTTAATTACCGCTGCTTCCGAGTGCCTCTGATAATGCGTTTAAGGAGCGTATTTTCTCTCGCGGAACTTCACCGAACATCACGGAAACCTGTTACGATACATCGATCGAGAGATCTCCCTTTTTCCCCTTGCTTCTTTGAGCAGCGTGACTTCGTATAGGAGAAATTTCTAGACGAAAATTCCGAGACATAATTGCATCGGCAAATTAGGTTTGGAGAAGGAAAGGATTTTCCACGATGTCAATGATATTCTAAAATGATTATTATAATCAGATTATTATTGTAATTAATATTGCCGCGTATATGAGGTTAACTATTATAATCAAACTTGGTCCGATTTATATCGTGTTTGGATTCATTTTAATCGGAAGAATCTTGACGATTCTTTGGTATTACTTTTTTAATGATAACGTGAAAATTAGGAAAAATAAAATTTGTCTAATGGCGATACCCCAGCGAAGTATCGGATTTCAGCCGTTACTGTTGGACGTACTGTATCTGTCTCTTTTCTTCTCGTTACATATATCTCTTTCCCGTCTTTATCTAGTAATGTTCGAGTCAATTCCTGGAAAATATAGGTATCCTGCTCTGTTAAAGTACAGTGCCGGCTCTCGATTCTTCTAAATTTAACCAAGCATCTCTGTATTCTAAACTAATCTACACGAATAATACATTTTTGGAAAATTTAATTATTTGAAAAGAAAATGGATTATTTCCTCGACAAAAACAGCCCATAAAAATAACCAAAATTATATCTCAAAATTGGAATATATATACTTACAAGTTAAAATGAAAATATGATCTCAATTGAACGTTTCATCATTGATTTACACTACTTCCAGCTCTACAGTCTAAATGTACATTCCATTCGTGTGTGTATAATAATTGTTACTTTGACTAAATGTATAGTGAATTTAAAAAATAATGAATTTTGTCCGGAAAAATGTGTATGAAACTAAAAATCTATTTCCGGAAGGCGAAAACTCAACAAATTTCGTTTTTCTGACGAACGGTCGACCAGCGAGTCAAATTAAAAACTAACAGAAACTGAATTTCCGGTGACAAGCAAAAGCGTAGAATTTCGTATCTTTTTTCCCCACCTGCCGGGTACACTTTCCAGGAAGGGGGGGAAAAATCGGGCGTGGACCAATAAATCGAAGTATCCATAGAATAGTGACGGTTATTAGCAAATTTAGCACAAGCTAGATCCCGCCGCAATTCCCATGTTTAACGTGAACCGACACATTATTCGAGCGTAGGTAATTTGTCGACGTTTACACGCATGCAAATATAGGCGGTACGTACGTACGTACATAGCAGGCCGCCGCAGCATTTATCTGAAGTTCGATTATCTGACAGCGTTCCTGTAATAACTAACCTTGCCTGGATGGAATTTCCACTAATCGACCGTGACGGTAATGGAAATAAATGAATCCCGCCAACATTGCAACCTTTATTAGATTCAGGATGCCGAGACTTCGCTACGCGGACAGGATTCGCGTTTACACATATTTCTTTCATCACCGAGCTTACGGGTGTATCAAAATATTTATTTATATTACACCGCTGATTTTTACTATCCAATGTACCGTAACCACGATTCCACGCGAATTATTCTCTTCAGGGACGAATTTTTTAAAGTAAAAAAAGATTTATTTAATTTGTTCTATATCGATAACGATTCAGTAAGTATTCGACGAGATTTTATTTTCTATCGTTGAGGGATTCTATGGTGCACAATTCTTCGACTGATTCTAATTTTCTTTCCACTTATAACGATTATAATTTTGGAAAAACTAAACGTACACACATGTGCCGGCACAAACAAATTTTTCTTTATATTGTAACGCTGATTTTTATTATTCAATGTTCCGTACGATGATTTTACGCGAATTATTATCCTCTTCAGGGACAAGTAAACGTACACTTAACCATAGCGTACAATTACACGAATAAACCACCGATACATCAATATCTGTGGAACAACCGAGGAGGAGGTAATTCTACATGGAAGAACAATTCGAAAATAAAGAATACAATTTTTTAATTTGAAGCTTTGTTTTTAAGAAAATCGATCTTGAATATCCACAGAGTACACGTACACTGAACCATAGTTTAAATAGATATAGACCATCGATACATTAATATTGGTGGTACAACCGAGAAGGAGAGGATTCTACATGGAAGAACAGATCGAAAATAAAGAATAAAATTTTTTCCTTTGTGACTTTGTTGTCAAGAAAATCGACGTTGAATATCCACCTACTATACGTGCACTTAACTATAGCTAAGGCTGGACCATCAGTATACCAGAGCATACTCGGTAAATATTCAAACTCTATTTTCTCCATAACGAAACTTCGAATGAAAAAATTTTATTCTTTATTTTCCATTTGTTTTTTCAATTGTAGAATAATCTCTTCCCAGTTGTACAATTGTTGTTAAAATATCCTGTTTATATACATTTATCTATACATATGCGCCTGAAGAGGTTAATCTTACGACGTTCTCGCCCTCTCGCAGACATAAACTAATTCTATTGTCTTTATCGTAATATTTTATTCACTTTGGTATAGAGAATGAACAGAGATATTACCTAAATTATGCGTTGTGTACGTTGAGCTAGACATCCTGACTTCGACTGACTCGTCAAAGCGTGACGCTTCAACCGACGTCGTCTCTCGTTTGTTTTTCTTGGTAAATTGCGATTCCAGTGTTTATGTTTCAGACGGTTAGCTGAAATGCGTTGGTACTGGCGTGTGTTACAGAGTTACAGTGAATCGGAACATGCAATTCGGAGGAAAAATATATGTAAGGTTGTTGCACTCGAATAGATCTTTTTGAAAAAACGTACAAAGGAACTGCAATAAAAATACTTGCAGTTGCTTATGATCCACTCAGTGGTTGATACGATTTTAAACAATGAACAGGGAAAAGGGAAGAAATTGGAAATAAAGTTCGTTGTGGCTGTGTATATGTAACCATGTGTATATAGTACCATGATTGACGTAGAAAATGAATTCATTCGAACAATTAGCATTGCGATAAAAGTAAAGATTTCTAATATATCAGAGACTTTATACTTTCCATTGAAAAATAATTTTAATAAATTTCGGATCTTTAACCCTTTGTGGGGACATTCGCAAGTCGGAAAATACAGAAAACTACAGAAAATTAGAGAAATTAAAAGTTTTGTATATTTACGTATTATAATTAGTATATGTAACCATGTGTATATAGTACCATGAGTAACGTAGAAAATGTATTCATTCGAACAATTAACATTGCGATAAAGATGAAGATTTCTAATATAGCAGAGACTTTATACTTTCCATTGAAAAATAATTTTAATAAATTTCGGATCTTTAACCCTTTGTAGGGACATTCGCAAGTCGAAAAATACAGAAAACTACAGAAAATTAGAGAAATTAAAAATTTTGTATATTTACGTATTATAATTAATATTAAACACAAATCAGTTTCGACAAATTCTGTGCGTTTTAATATCCATATATTGACTTTAAATCCTCTACAGAAAAGTAACTGCGAAACGCTAAATTTGCTCTGCCGAAATCTGCCGACCGCAAAGGGTTGAATTTAATTCTTTTTTAAATATTGGAAACATTTAAATACTGCTTGAAATTTTAGCCTCAGAAGATAGATCTATCCTAACAGGTAGCGTTGTATTAAAGATTAATTTTTAAAGGAAGCTTTTAATTACCATAATAATTTATGCAACTTCCTAAACACGGGGATCAAATTATTCACGAAGTGTTCTTCGTGAAAACGCAACTTTCCAAAATTTAATCGCACCTGTTGCTCGCTTTAACAATCGCGGATGAGACTTCCAAAAATTTGAATCCTCGACGCGATTTAAACCTCGATTAAATCGGTGATCGGCACATCGGCTTTAAGCTTTGACAAAATCCATGGAAAATCAGCGATCGCCATGTTTCTTCGGCACTTTAATTACAGCCGAAAGCGCGTCGATTCATCGCCGCACCGGCGGAAATTATTATCGGCCCATCTAATTCTCAGTATCACCGTATCCGGCTGGCGTCGCGTATATTTCCATAACGCTCGTCGCGACGCCGACAATCGACGTCGCTGCGTTCCCGTGTGTTGTACTGCTGCGGCCTCTTCGCCGCGTATTTGCATACGCCGCGATACTCGAATGCATTACCTCCCGAGTTTAACGTCGAAGGGCCACCGACGTCTCCAAACTGCTCTCTATTTGCATTTCCCGATGTCCGTGGCCGCGTTGCGACGAGGAAACGAGCTAACGTAAATGAGGATCTCTTGTTGCTTCCACGCTTGCCGTGAATAAAATTGTCTCCTGACAATTCTTTGCGAACTTTTCACTTTGTCATCTTGAGAATTAACCGGAATTTTTCTCCATATTCCCCACCATACCTTTCCTAAATTAAAAGTTTGCTTTAATCTATAAATTTCTTCTCTCAATTCTTTTAATTCAGACTCTCTTTCGACGGTCTGACAATTGTACACTCGAGTTAGGTTTCGCGTGAAAGACACTGTAAGATTTCGCCAGTATTTTTGAATAGTTCGATGGTTGACAGACTGAGACTACAACACTGGAAATTTTGTGAAAGTTGGGATAAGTTGGTTAAGTTGGGGGGTTGATCTAGTTGGGACTTAGGTTCTCGACGAAACCCTGAAGTGCTTTGACGAGTATGATATTAAACATCAAAGTGCGGGAATTTAATGGAATTTTGGGTGGTACAACAGCGAAAGGCAGGATTCGAAAGATTCAACACGTGTTCCAAGCTGAACTCGACTAACCAGGCAAAAAGTGTTCTCTCCGATTCAATCTCTTTCCTCCAGTTACTATCAAATTTAATAATCGTAAACGAAAATTTCGATATATTCGTTGTGGAAAAAGTTTCAAAATTTTGGGAGAACCATCAGCGAACGATCCGCAATAGATTTCGTCGAATCTACGAAGAGCAGCGAGTCCAGCCGAATTTAATTACCCGGAACGCGAGCACAAAGCGTTGCACGGAATACTCAGACACACAATGGCATCCGCGCATTGGCGTTTGATATTTCAGAATTTTAATAACTCTCAATGGAGAATGACTTTAAGCATCGTCGTAACAGCCGAATGAAAGCGCCGCGACTTTGCAGAGGACGAAAAGGAATCATGGATAACGCGAAAGATGGCTGTATTAAGGGTGGAAAGGGTGGACGGGGTTTACGGTGCCGTTGCAACGTCACAAAGCGTCATTGTGCGAGGTTTTCTTTCCCTTCGCCGAATGTAAATGCCACGAAGCGGTATCTATAAATATTTGCTGCCGTTTCTCTTACTAATGAGAACCGCCGTGAAAGGTATCTGAATCGGGTGGGCTTGCAAGGGGCTAGGAGGGTAGCCGGGACGAGATACCGGCAGATTTTTATCGCCATCATAACGCCTCGGATAGAAGAACACGCCGTTCCCGCGATCATAATGCCATTTGCATGGCAAAATTGAAATGTTAAAATGCAAATGGACGCGCGCAAATCACCGACCGAAATGCAACATATTTTTCGACTCCGGGCTGCCGTGGGACTCTCGCGAAGCATTTTCGAAGCGACGGCTATCCCCGAGAGGGAATTAGAAGTAGCTAAATGGATTATGATAGCGTTTCTGAATGGGACAGAATTTTTTTCCCTTTTTCTTTTAATTTCCTTTTTTTTTTTGCGAATAGAATTGTATCTTTTTTCCATTTGCTTCGCTTTTTTATTCGAGAAACATTCCCGGAGTGGATAAATCGAGAAACGCTTTTTATTTGTACAGAGAATCTTATTTAGCAGATATTTCGTACACAGTATCTCTATACTGTTCTACGATTATATCTCCTATTATAAGACTCGTTATAATCTCGAATTTCCACGAAATTGTAGCAACAATTGCCGGGGCAGGTCGCTTAACCCGGCCATAGGTACAATTTATTTCACTGCAAATACCCTCTTAACAAACCACCATAACTCTCGAGGCCAGAATTAACTCGGATCCTCGTCCAATTGTACCCGAAATCACGAATGACTGTACTCTACCGTGGAAAAAAGCTGCTGCGACGAGCATTGGTACGGGAAATCTGTGGAAACTCCGCGGGAATCCCCGCATTAAGCGGTCGCAGCGTGACGGATGCGTTGGAGATTATTTCACGGGGTGGCCGAACTTGGGAAGAAAAACGAATCGTCTTGGAGAGGCATCGATCGACGATGGCGGAACAGCGGAAACAACCCGTGGCCCGGGAACGTAATTTGCAATCAGATGTCGAAGCCTCCAGCACCAGGGCGAAAACAAGAAAGGCCGATTGGCTGGGAGCCAGTGACGGATCCCGTGGTCTCCCTGAAGGGGTAGCGTTTTGTCACTCTTGTCAGCTGGTGGAACAGACACGGCCTCGTCTATCGCGGATGCTTAACACCCATCCAGCTGAAATTCTCTTCTTCTTCTTCTTCCGACCCCTTCTTTCTCTTCTTTTTCCTCTACTCCCTCTTTTTTCGCTTTCCACCCCCGGAGAGGCCGCCAGAGGATAAATCACAGCGGGCCACGCGATTTGCGGCCTCGCCTTTTCCCAAATGACTCCGGTAAATGTCGGTTTTTCCGGGAAATCCGGGTAATTCGGGAATCTCGTTTCGAAGCTAGGCCACCGCTCGCTTTTCTTCGGTTTTACGTGGCCGCCACGGTGCACTGCCCCTCGAGTCCGACCCCCATCGATCGATAACGAGCTAGAGAATTTCTCCGTGTCGTTCGCATACATTTTTAGCCGGCAGCTTCCCTCCGGAGAGGATTGGAACCGTAAAGGGGAAATTGCCAGTGGACCTGTTTTCTCTTTTTCCATCCTGCGAAATTGCCACGCCATTTTTGGAAAGGAGCTTGTATCTAAATCGTATTTAGTCGCGGGTCTATAGCGGCAGAGTGTATTATCGTTTATGAGCCCCGAGACCGTGGGCTCGTTTCCATCCGGCAGTTTCGTGTTCGAAAATTCCCCGAAAAGGAACACCGCCATTATCGAACGCTGTCAATGAATTAAGCCATTTCTATTCCAACTGAACGGTCCGGAGATATAAAAATCAAGCCCGGCGACTAGAATTCGGGAAATTCGAAAAGAGCTGCAGGAACGTGTGGATCGAAGAGGTCCTGAGCGGAAAGGTAAACGCGCGCGAGACGATCCCCAGTCCCGAAAGGGTACGGGAAAGTTGAAACGGGCCACATTCGCGGAGTTAATTACAAACGCGAAGCGTCGGCTGCGGCGGGTGCACCAGGATTCGACAAAAACTGCAACTTCCGCCGGATCTCGGCTGTAATCGAGTGGCAGAAAATTAGGGAGTTCGTTTCTTTGGCCGCGTTTGCCAGTGGCGCGCCGTTTTTTCCAGCACTTTCAAGGCGGTCGCCGCGTTTCTCTGGAACCGCCACCGCGGTGCGGCGAAAGCGGATTTTTTTTCGGCCGGATCCCCGTAATTCAGGCTAGTATCTCCGCAACGAGGGAAACCGCGGCCCGTTTCTCTCCGATTTTACACGCCCAAGCACGCATGTATAAACTCCTTTCATCCAACGGCAACAGCCAGCCCGTTTCAGCCGGTTTCAGGCATTTCAGACTTAAACGTATACTTTTATTTATCACGGGGCCGTGGCAAGCGTGTCCCTCGAGAACCGCGTCCTCGCGAAATGAACGTCACTTAATTTACGCGCTGTCTGACGCTTTGATACACGCTCACCGCTGTCCCAGTTCGTCGGGCTTACCCTGAAAGCGGCTTAGGTCGCGTTTAAAACGTCCCTTCTGCTCGCCTAGACCCGCTCGTCTCTTTCACCCTTCTCGATAGGTGCTGGCTTCCGTTGTGAAATTCTTCGCTCGCTGTCTTTTTTTCTGTTTTTGGTACCGCGACCAGCGAGGGGGAGACGGATAGGGCGTGCCAGGTTTTCGAAACGAAGGTGCATCGAAGTCTGACGCGTCACCATTAATCACCGGTTGTTTTGCGCGGCCGCCTTAACGCGCTATCAGGAACTCTAAAATGGCGTGGCGTTATGACGTCGAATTTTGTGCAAAGCACCGAGAAAGGGATATTACGGCGCTTAACTGCGCGGCAAGCGACGGGGCAGGGTGAGCTAGGGTTATTAAGGGAAAAAGTTTACACGCCGGTGAAATATTGTTTGCGTTTGGAAAGTGAAAAGGGGACGCGGCAAAAAGATACCGTGCCCGAATACGAAAAATTTCCCGGAACTCTGCCTTTGGAAGACGCTTGTCGCTCCAAGTGCGCCGGTTTTTCCAGCTCTTTGAAGTCGGCGGTCGCAGTATCTACGTCTAAACGACCGTTTTTAAACTTTTCCTCGAAAATTCCGTATTTAACTTTATCGCTTTGGTCGCTTCGTTTCGCCATTTCTCATCATCCGCCGGTTATTCGATCGGTAACGATAGGTTTGATGTTTTTCCCTTTTTCCTTTTTGCTGTCCTGGTATTCCAATACCCGCTTAATTGTCGCATAGTTGGAACCGCGATGCGACGGATATCCGTGAAGGTATTTACGCGTTTCTACGCGTATTCCACTTTCTTTGTGGTTATGCTCGCTTCGCTGGATCGTGCGAGATAAGAAATACACGGAAATATTTACTACCAGCGAAACAGAAGAAAATAGCCAATGGCAGTTGCTGGAATTGGTGGAGATAAATTCGCGACTGTTACTCGAGCAGCACTTCGAGAGATACTCTGTTTCGTCGTAAAATCCTTCCGTTGGACTGAACTAATTTGCCGGCAGATAGACTGTCATGGCTACATCTCTCGCGGAAAATGTCTTCGTATTTTTCAATTATCGTCTTCCACCTTTTACCCCATAAAGTCGGTAAAGAGGGTTTCGACTCTTCCTCGCGAGCAGGTCGCGTAATCCAACGATACTAGACCGAATAAACAAGCGGGGTCTGGCAAAGTTTTGACACTCTTAGATTCGCGAGGCGCTGCCACGTGTCACTTACCACTGGCCGGGGCCACCTCCGCCGGAAACGGATGACTTTCGGGATTCAAAAGCGGAGCGTTTCTGCCACTGTAACTTCGCGCCAACACTTTGTACACAAGGAGCATAAACTCGGCTTGAATTACGAATGGCAAACTCCTCCGGAACGTATTTCCGCAAATGTACACCAGGCAGCTCGGAAGTTATCCCAGGGTTTTGCGATTCATATTCCTGTAATTCAATGGATTCCCTGGAATTTAAGCGGCATCGCTCGACGCAGTTCCGCGAGCCGGCGAAGTTAAGTCTTAAATTGCACTGTTAATTCATTTTGCAACGAAACGATGCTCGCTCCACGCCATTCTCGTGCATCTAAGCGAGTAACTCGGACTCGAGGTTTCGCCGGTAACGCGCCGGAAGCGCCTAGGAAAGCGCGCGAGATTTAATTTCTCGTTCGAGCATGTGCCTCGACTGATCGTTCCGGAATTTGAGAATTTCTTATGAATATTCTTTCGGAAACTCGAGCGAGAAAATTCGGTAGATTCGTAATTTTGATCTGTTTGCCCTCGGTACATAGCGTTGAGCAACCATTTTCTGTCCTGTTAGGTTTAACGTATAGAATTTCGTCTGTGGGTTTCATTTTAAGAAGGTACGCTGTGCTGTTAAATATTTGTGCAGTCAATTAATTTTCCCTTAGTCCTATTTATTTATTGGATTGATCGAAAAATAAGTTCTGTGTTTTTAGTAGAAAATAATAGTCGTTTGCATTAAAAGAAACAAACGTTTCATTGTCTCACATATATCTTCTCACTATCTTTAGGGTACAGTTGTTAATCCTAATTAAGGTGCGATATTTAATACACTAATAAGTACACTGCTTTATCAACCCTTTGCACTCGAGAGGTGCCTCTAGGTCACCATTTGATAAAATTTCGAAGCTCGATATTATTTAATATATCAAATTTAAAATAATGTAACAGTGTGCGAGGTATCGAAATTGAATAATTGTAATTGTTATTTACTACTCAAAAAATATCATCAGCCTTGTGGAAGAAAATTTTTCAACTTGTACCCCTCTTTAGCCAAAAAATCGTCGAGTGCAAAGGGTTAAAATCAGGAGAGTGCCATCTACCCCAAAAATCCGATGTTCTTATTTGTCAACTTAATAAATATAATTTAATATCAACATATCCAATGTACGTAATATAATCAACAAACCAATATATTGGTCAACCTAATAAATATAATATAATATAAATCGATGATATGAGAATTTTTCTATCTATAAACCTATAAATATTAACAAGACATAATAAACATAATTTAAATACAATGCGATCCATCGACGAATGGAACAGATATGAGAATTTTTCCATCTATAAACCCATAAATACCAACAAGAGGCTAATAGCATACCATTTTCCAACCCCTCGATAAATCTGAACCTGTTCTGCGTCAGCTGCCACATGAAATTTCCCAGAAACGAAGGTAAAACGTCCCCCGTAACATTACGCAGTGACACCCTGTGGCCATGCTCGATGCGAAAAAACGACACCGTCTAAATCTCCGTCGCAAAGAGTTTCGCGGTCTGACCCGTAAGTCTCCCGGGAAAAACGAAACTTTGACCCTCCTTTTTTCTCTCCCTTTTCTCCCAGGCGTACTGTAAGTCGCATTTTTATTCGTCCCTCGACGGATCCAGTCGAGCTGACAGACGCTATATATTTCGCCGCGAAGTTTTAATATCCTGCGGCGGAGACGACCAGACGTCTGCCGTGGATCTCGCGACAGGATCTCGGATGCAACTTTAAATCGGCCTCGCCAGAATTTCCACCGAATCCCACGACGATCCAGGCCGATCGAGAGGCCGATGCTCCTGGAGACTCGCGCGAGGCCTCCCTCGAGGGGTTGCACGCGTAGCTCGCTCGCCGCCCCTTTCCAGGCTGATTTCCTCGGTGAATTTGCTTTTTCTATTAACGAAACGTTGCAGACGAAAGGGGAACCGTGAAATTGAGGCAACCTCGGGATCGATCACACGATGGATGGGACGCGTCGATGATCAAGAGATTGCACGATCTTAATTCCAGACCATCTTCTTCGCTCCGATCCCGATAATCGTCTGGCTCGAGTGTTTGATCGTGGTTTACGCAGCGTTACCTCTGTGTTTGCTCGTGGATCACGGTTATGGCTTAGGATTCGTTTTAACTAGTTGTTGCTGTAAATTTTTCCGTCTCTGAACAAACGCAGGTTGATTCGACTATCGAATAAGTCACGGTAGAATTTGTACCAATAAGCGTGACAAGTTGCGGCTCTCCTTTGGGAGAGGTAATCTAGATGTACGCGTATGTTACGTCGAAATTCGAAAATAGTCGATAGTAGCTTCGACTAGTCGATTGCAGAGTAAATGGAATGCCGTTGGTTAAAATTGGTCGAAAGTGGGCAAAGTGGCTCGCAAGTTAGAATTTTTATTGTAACAGGAGTATACGCTTTAGGTAGACAGATTTCAAGTAATTTTAGTAGGAATTTCGAATTAAAAGGGTATTTTATAATGAGCAAATTATGAAACTGAAACGAGTTGTTACGCAATTGGATAGAAATTCTGCGTGATTTAATCTCCCTCGGAAGGGACTTAATTCAAAAAATCGGTTTAAAGCGCATCCCGTGGATTGCCCGATTCGAACGTATTCAATTCCGTTAACGAGTTGTAATAATTTAAAAAGCTGGAAAGTATTTCTCTAACATTAATTTCGATGCACAACCGCCTCCGTGACATTTACGAATAATCGTATTGGCTTGGATATAAATTTCATTCCACGAAACGTGCACTTTTAATTCCCCAATAGGAAATCATACTTTATTCAAAAATAACATCCGCCCAAGGTAATGATGAAATATTGTTATCCCACAATAACGGGAAAACGTTGTAATTCTCTCTCTGCCGATTTTGTTGGAAGAAACATCCTTCTAACGAATTTTACATAGCGCTGTTATATCGTTCACGATGCACGAATTGAAAATTGAAATTGGAAAAGCGTAAAACTAAAATCGGTAAATAAGTGAAAAAGTCGAACTCTCTCCTCTCCATTCTTCAAATTGAACATCACGACGAATATCGCGTGGAATAATTTCGCGGCACTACAGTATCGCTGTATTATCCCGAAATGTGCAAATATTTTCACAGATATCTGTAACACGAAAAAATATTTCCGTTCAATATTATTATTATCAAAAATAAATCATTGTGGTAATATTCTGTGATCTTGCGATCACTTTAAATAGCTACTGAAAAAAATTAAAAATTTGCGTAATATTTTTAATTCAATTTTCAAAGCAAAACTTGCTAAAATGCACAACAGATAAATTACACTGCCAACTACTTACCGACTGTGGAAAAATTTCTACAGACAACTATGACGCATTAAAATTGAGAATTTATATTTTCATTGTGATTCATGGAGAAAAAAATAACCATTATTTTGAAACAATTCGACGCCAGTTAATCGGTGGAAAAATGTGAAATAAAAAATATACGCTCCTATTTAAACATTTAAATACGACCTCCATAGCACTCTCCACCGTGATATATTTCTTTGGCCACCCTGCAGCTGAAATATATTTTCAAATATCCTTTTTATTATCCGAAATATTTTTCGGGATATTTACACTTTTGCGAATAAAACGAACGCACTCTGGAAATACAGTGTTCTTTAAAATAGTATTTTACTGATTTATCCATTTCGTTCTCTACTTCAGGGACGCGCGGAAAAAACAATTTCGCGAGACTTGTGCCTCGATTTGCAAAACAAAACGAGTCGAAGGAAGCGGAAGACTCATCCCGCTCTAATAATTTGCGATCCTTAATGGGTTTCAGATTGCTCGTCGGATTTTCCTCTTCTTTTTCCAAACCTTTCCCAGAGTACAAGATATGAACAGCGCGTGTACAGCAGAGGTAGCATCGCTGTGCTAACGTGAATTTAAATACACGAATCTACGCACACGAGATAGATCGCTTTCGGTTTCGTTAATTACACCGGCCAAAAGGAGTATCGGCATCTTCCATCCCCGGTTTTTCGCGAGGAAACGACACCGCGGGTGGAAAGAAAGGCCTTCGAAATTTCTAACGCGTGCATCCATCGATACCTTCAACGCCACGATAATGGCTGGCAACTATAAATTACACTTCCGGTGTAATAAAGAATTTATATATAGATTTCCAAGCATCTCCGCGCGATCCGATAAGCTGAAAATTGCTACTGCCCGCGGAGAACTTGAGGAGGATACATTAACCTTTATTGATCAGATCTCGACCCGAAGACTTCGATATACGTGTGTACAGGTGCACACACGTGCACGGCTGCGTTCACGTGCGCGAGAGGAGAGTGGGTGTATGAACTCATCCCATCGACGGAAATTTCGGATAAACGTATTACCGTAAATACCCTTCGACGTGCTGGCCGATTTTGCGAATTGATACACATAAATTTCAGACGCGAGGCGTGGAAAAAAGATGAAAAAAGGGAAATAACTGACGTATCCATGGAATATTTATTACGTTTGCTGAGAGTTATACGTCTCTACGCTTGGATCGCGTCGGTGAGATGTCTGGGGTGTAAAGTGGCTTGATGTGAGTCAGTTTAGTCGCGGAGGATTCGTAAAATGAATTTCGTATCGATGGCTTTTCGTTCGGAATTTATTTCACATGCAGAACTTCCTTTCCAAGTATCAATTTATATGTAACTTTACATACAACGTAATTTCAAATACACGCGTACAGCGAATTTTTTAATTCTCGCGAGGCAGAGCTTCTCGTTAATACTGTTTAAGTATAATTTAAATATAATTTAAATACAATTCGTTGCGTCGATGTATGAAATAAATCTGAAATTTCTTTTTGTTTCCGAACCCGTAAACGTCAAAGAGACCGTATCTTTGTGAAGTATATTTTTGAAATATTTTGCCCCGAGTCTCAAAGGTACAAAGAATCCGAGGGTCCCGACATTTTAGTAAATCTTCTGAAACCATCAAAATTTAATCTGCCCTTTTAGTTTGGTTCAGACTACGCGGAATAATTTTGCCAGGAGTGTAAAACGAGCAACTTTCAAAACGAAGCGAGTAACGAAGAAATAGCTTGCGGTAATGTGCTCGTTAAAATTTTTCTATCAAAATGTCTCCGTACTTGCACGATCCTCTATTCATTTACCATAAATATCGCGCGTTTAACAGTCCCAGCAGCAAGACCTGTGTAGAAACTAATCTCTATATCGAACTCTATGAAACACGACAAAATTATTCAAGAACGCTCTATCTAACCGCGATAACGGAGCCTCGTTATCAGTTCCTAGCACGTAGCTAATACATAACACATAACCGTGTAACGAAACCACGATGGAACCAATTTCACATTCCAGCCACGGGTACCAAGTTACGAGATAGAAGAATCCTTCAAAATTGCTGGAAATAAATATAAAGAGTCCCTCTTTTAGGAGAACCGGCTGACCCGACTCGGACCGTAATGGCCTCTTTCTTCTTTTTATTATTTTTATTATTATTTTTTTTTATTTTTCCATCGTCTCCGATACGCTTACACGTACTTCAGCGCGTCGCGTTTCGAAATTCCTTGCAGGACCAGCAATTTCCATAAAATTATTACACGGTGCGCACAGCATCGAAATTTGCATAGCTTGGCCATGTCGCGGCCACGGGAATAAAAAGGCCCCGCTGCGTTTCGGTCTAATCGGGTTTCCGTGTCTGCCATCTCTCCGTGCGATTTCCACGTCTACGACGCAATATTTACCGGCCTTTTCGACCAGCATCCAAACTGACTGCGAATTTTCTTGCGATACCCGGCTTCGATTGCCTCGAAAGCTATCGGGCGAATTTGCGACACCCTTTCTGCGAATACCTGTTTCATGGCCAGGGAGCCTTTTAGCCTGCAACGACTTCCAGCTGAACTCGACGCCTAGGTTTATTCGAGACCTCGCGAATACAGATTTTATCGGGACTGAATTAGGTAGGTGGATACGCGAAATGGGACGGGGAAAGAAATGGTTCCGTTCGGTTCGATATCGTTGTTCCTTTTTCAAGTCTAATTCTTTTTATTTCGATTCTTCTGTTATTATTCTTATAAAATTTCAGACTTTTTTACATCTTCCACTCTAAAAATTACAATCTCTAGTAATTAAAAGGAAGCTTACTTTAAATAAAAACGAAAAAGAAATGAGATAAATTCTGTTTTAACTTAAGAAGAAATTGCATTCGAAACTTAATGTAAAAGAGGTTTCTCGAGACACTAAAGCATAGGTAGTTTGTGTTAAAAATTTAATACATCTTTCGAGTGTCTTAAGTTACTAATACATTGTTTACAATAATAACAATATTATTATCTGTTGTCATACTGATATACAATGGTAATTTCGATATAATACTATTATAGCTTAAATTAGTACAGGAAAATGTCTATTAATTCGTTAACAATTCCATGAAAACATTCAAATACGATGATTTTCGATATATTTACAACTTTTTTTTTAATATAAAGGATTATTCAATGGATACTATAACGTCCCCTGTATATAAAAAATATGATTCGGTTCGAAAGAAACGTAAAATTAATAAATTAAGTACTTTGCATTTCTATACGACTTATGTTATCACGAAGGTAAATAATTGTAAAAGTTCCTAAAACGCTTATTGAGTTGACGTTTAGAACATATGGGAAAGTATTAAACCTGCAAAGAATATTAAAAGTTTTGTGAAATAAACACCAATGATGAGAAATTATATCTCAATACTGTAAACGCAAATTTTAGATTCTAAAGGACCTCGATTTTCATGTGGATCACGATCGTTTCCGAAAATAGCTATGAAGTTAACTGTAAATGTTCGGAAGCATACTAAGCGTAGCAAACCGACTAGTTTTCACTTTTTTTTATCTTGAATTATCATTAGTATAACGTGTTAAAAATGTCTTTTTCTCCCACTAACTTGTCTTTACTCAATTTGTCCTCAGCTGATAGTCTCCATTTTGCGTGATATATCTCACCCATGGTAGTGCCTGGTATCCACTCTTTTCGATAATTTTTAAATAACGCACTTGAATTCCAGAAGTTGTAAAATACGGAATTTCAAATTTAACTTGAATAGGTGGCTTTCCTTCTAGATCTTCTCCGACAACAGATGGTAAACCAAAGTGTGCTCTCATCAGATATTCTTTCCCACCAGGAAATGATTTAATGGACCAAGTTATCGCACTCTGTTCAGGTGAATATTTAACACTGCCAATAGTAGTCTTAAATTTGGGAGAGTCTGCATCATTTGGTACTGGGATTACTATTTCTACGTTGTTGGCTGTAGAACGTCTTTTAAACTGTGATCTAGCTTTTATCATGTACTCCACTCTACTATGAGCATGCCGTTCTATGACTGATTCTATCCATATCAAAGGTTTCACATGAGTATTTAGTCTGTATGACATTAATTCGAACTCTCCATCAGGAGGAATAAAAGAAATTGTTCTGTCATTTTCAAATCTGGACAATCTGACACACTGATGGAATTTCACGTCTTCCAATTCAACAGACTTAGACTTTCCACGTCCTGTAGATTCAAACAAAACTTTATCATTAAGGCCAAGTCTCAATTCTGGCATTCCAGACAAATAAACCCTCATTTTTATGGCACCCACAATTTCAGAACTTAGAACATTTCCATTGGCATTTGCTAGAAGATTCACAGATTCTATTACATCTAGGAACACTTCATTTTTACGGTATTTTATACCCTCTGATCTCCAAGATACTGCATTAGTCACAGCCATAGGAATGCGTGGTTGAATTTCAAGTTTATGCCCTTCTTGCGTGATGTATTCTTGTAAAATTTTACTATCCGTAGTTTGTGGATACCCAAAATCTATTAATTCGTCTAGAAGCTCATAAATGACAACAAAATTGTCCCTTATGCTTTCTTCTTCCAATTCCTTAAAATATTCCTGCATCACTTGCACCAGTTTGTGCAAGAATACAAATACTAAGGAAATATTTGCATTCTTCTTCGTAGTTGAAACAATATACAGATTATTATACTTTATATATGCGTATGTACATTCTGTAGTTTGAATAATCGGAGTAAGATTGCCTTCTTCTTCGCGCTCCATTACAAGGGGCATGAACTTTTCTATGACACCTGTTTCTATATCTCCACGATAATTTCGTGAGATCAAAACCTTGCCCTTTACGTCTAAAATATATATCGCAGATGTCGACATCTTGAAAATTTGTATACTGCAAGAAAGAAAAATCCAACCGTTATCCAAATAAAACAAACCTTACTTAAAATATGGTATTGAAAGGAACAACGACAGGTGAAATCGTTCGGTAAAACGTGTATCAAAAAGACAGACTAGAGGTTATGTTATCAAACCGACGAACACGAATTAAAGACGATAAAAATTAGATGCAGAATAGAAAGTACGATACGAAAAATTCATATAGGAACGTAGCCTTCAGATACGATAGCTAAAATTGATAAACGAATCCATAGAAAGTACAACTTGACACTCAAGGGTACGTCAAGAAAACTGGTAACGATTTTAAGATAAAATTCGTCGAATATGAAAGTACTTACATATTTTTCCAATTCCTTAAGGAATATTAGCTCGACAATTATTTACATCGAAGGGAATTTCTCTTGTAAAAGAATAACAGATGAAATTTTATTGACAAAAAAGCCCTCCCCTCCCAGCTGCCTGAGTGCCACTGTGGACTGCCCTGAAGTCGCCCGGTACTGAGCGCGATCGAGGCGCATGCGTTGCCAACTTCGCACTGGATATCGATCAGTTCTCTTCCGCGTCATTCAAACGCTTTATAGACAGGTATATTTAGTAGCAAGCATTTTTTTGAATTTTAGAACGCACGATTGCTTCAACTTTATGATCACGATCAAAAATATAATTTAATAGTATATGAAAAGAGAAAAGCACAACGATATTGCTGAATTGATGAATTATGAAGATTTACCACTATCGTAAGTCGAGTTAGCGATAGTTCCGCTTTGTTAATTCTTATTATCAATCACGGTTATCGTAATGTCGTGTAAAACAGCGATAAAAATTCGTTTTTTTTTTTTTTTTGTTATAATTGTAATATATAGTAAATATGTAACGATTATTTTATCTTATCGTAATCCTTATCTTTCCATAAACCAAACCTTTTTATCGTTTATAACTCATGCACTATGATAAAGTTTACCGAGCAATTTTCGTTTAAAAATAGATATTTGATTACTTCCTAATGCCGGATGTGATCTACGTATTGTAACCGTAAACAAGGACGAGTAACAACGTGGAGCGAGGTTTAAAAAGAGAAATCTATCAGATTCGCGAATGCCAACGTAACGTGCCAGCACAATGACCATCGGTGTTACGTAATAAAAGTGTAGTGCACCGAAGTAGGCAATTGTTCGGCACAAAAGCGCATCAACGGTCCCACGATGCGGCGCTATAAGGCATAAAAGGACGAGGTAGAGGCGAGCGAACCTCGTTTGACTGCGCGAGCTTTGAAAGGAGAACGAAAAAGTAGAAGATGGCGGCTGGTCGCTGTTACAGTGCTGTAGTTCTTCTCCCCCATGGAATTGCGTACAACGATCGGAGCCTTTCAATTTTAATTAAAGCGTAATTTACGACGCCGTTCCACCGTTGTAGTATAAAAGCCCGATTCGAAGAGCGAGCAGAGCTGGCGAGAAAAAATTCCATCGATCAATTCCCTTGATCCTTCCGTTCGCGGCGCTATATTAAAAGTCGGGCTAGAAAAATCACTTGCATATCGTAGCATCCGCAGTAATTACGACTTGCGACTCGCAAACAATCGGCATCTGAAATCAATCAAAATTCTATTCTCGCGTAACTGCTATCGACGTTTCTGAAAAGGTTCCTTTCAATTTTATCTATTTTTATAAATATATCGTCTAATAATCGAGGTATCTGTTAGATCACCGGTGATCATTTCCTTCAAAATCGACTCCGACTGATTATCCGAATACTATATTTGCGTTTGCAAGCGTCGAGTTCTGATTTCAATTACTCATGAACTGGGTCCACTCTGGATCATTAGTAGCAAACAATTTATCAGCTCTCCGCAGGCTTTCGATAATACTTTCCTGTGATACACTCTCCGTGATGAAATCGAGACTTGGGCAAACATTGCTACAGCCAGAGACGTAATTCTATCTCACTGTGGGGATTCTGTTTGAAATTTTAACGGAAAGGATACTCCTCGATGCGCAAAAAATTTGCTACGTTAAAAACTGCAATGACAATAGGAAAAAGTTTAGAAGAATAGTATAGAAAACCATGTAAGGGAGACGAAATCGGAGATGAAAGAAAATGGATGCATCGTGCAGAGCCTGGAAAAAGAATCTAGCAATGAAGAGAGCAACTCAGTGTTGTGGTAGTGGTCACATAGATTTTTAGGTATATATGTGCTGAGATGAGTGGAACAAGTATATGCATGGGATTGGAATATGTAATGAATTCAGGTTATTATGATAAATGAGTATGCGTTTAATGATTGAGGTGTGTGTGAATTGTGTATGTCAATGTAATGTAAAAAAAAAAAAAAAAAGAAGAGTGATTTCGGATACGTTAGTTATAATTGAGATATAATAGCGAGAAGTCGTGTCATTGAGTAATTGTGCGAAATTAATTATATTTAAATGTTATATTGGTGTTTTACAATCCTTTTTATTAAATAAAGAATTGTTCTTCTTGTTGTTATTAAGCTATCGTCCACCACTAACAAGTGTTACATGAGTTTCGCGTAACCTACTATTACCAAAAATACTCGTAAACAAAATTGTCCAGGGGATGTAGTATTGTAACTGCGAGCCATTCACGATGCAAAAAAATATCGAAAAGAGGAGCAAATGAACTAAATCGAGAAACAATGTGTTTACACTAAAAAAAACCGTGTAGCCATCGCGTTTTTACGGTAACGCAATTACGATGACGCTGCATCGAATGTTTTCGGACGTTAACCAATCTCTTTGCCGTTTTATTCGAGAGTGAAAAAAACAGAAGGAGCCCATGATGCCCGAAAACTGCTGATGGAAGTTCATCAACAAAATCGGGAATTTCGACGAAAGAGATCGTGGCCGAACACGAGCGATAAATATATCGATACACCGGATAGACAAATATCGTATCCCCTTCCGCATAAATCGTTGTTTTCGAGATCATTTATCACATAGACTCCTGACGTCTTCATTCGACCAGAACCAACTACGAGGGAGGAATATTTACACGAGTACGAATCGTCTCGCTCCAAATCGTGGCTCCGTTTGCGCGAAATTCCGCGAGAAATTCCATCGTAATTGAAGGAGATCGACTCGATTATAAAGTCAAATGATCGATGAGGAAGAGGATCCCCAGCTGCGTGCAAGTGCATTTTCTTTCCCTCTTCTTGTCTGTTCGTTCTAGTTTCCTTCCCGTTCCTTCGTAGATCGTGATTTCTGCTGAATTCAACTCTTAAAATGACGTTTATAAAAATAATCTCGATAATTATCACGGTCCCACTGTGAGAACAAACTTCGGTTACCGGTGCAACATGGCAGCCAACGTGTTCATCGATCAAATCTAGTTTCTTTGTCTATCTTAAGAGAAACCGCAACGTTACACGGTTAAAATTAATCGTAAACGTGAAATCCTCAGGTGTAGACACCGAGGAAGATCCTCGTCGGAAGCTACATTCTTCTTCAACCGAGTCCCATCATTCTTTCCTTCGAGTCAGCTTCAAATTTCCCCGCAGAACTACAATCTTCGCGCTCCCATTCGCCTTTCTTCCGTTGTTTCCACGGGCTTTGCACCATTTTGTCGCTGTTTCTTTCGCCTTTATTCCCCGGCGTGCACGCGGCCGCAGAGCAATCCCGCTGGTTCTCGGTCTGTCGATTTCCGTGGATGAAACGTCAATCCCAAGATAAAGTGGCGGAATACGGGTGCGGGATCTCGCGGCTGTATTACGCGCACTCGAGCCGTCCCTGTCCGGGGATGCAGAGGGTTGAAAGTTAGATCCGCCGGGGGAATCCGACGCGACCGATAATTGAGAGTTGGAATTAAATTAGCGGAACTTCGATTCCTCGATCGGTGCAGGTCCCCCCTGTGACTTGGCCGGAAATGCGTTCAGCTGCCTCGATCCTGTTTCCCTCGATCGGGTCGTTAGGCGAGCTGCTTTCCCTTTCTGATCGCTCGTCGACGCGCCAATGGGAGTGCAATTGAATTAAAAGGGCTCGACGATTGGGAGTTGCACGAAGATCGTTTATTAAACCGTTCGAAATCGACGACACATCGTCGTGCCCTCTCAGCTGCGTGCGAGGATTAATTCGAAAAATTGCCAGATTTATTAATTGCCAAATTGCATCCGTTACTTCGCGACCAGTTATACAGTCGCAACTGCGAGTGTTTAAAATTGTACCAGATTTTACTCGAGCCGAGTTCGATAGGAGAATTCGAGGTATCGTTGGAAGAATACCAAGGTACCAGTCTGGCTGGAGATTCTAATGCGAACCAAGTTAGGGGAACAGACTTTCCCATGAAGATTCGCTTTGAACAACTAAAGCCTTCGCCTGCGAGCGTAATATCCCGTCGCACTTACATGTTTTCAGAATGAATTCCCTTAAACCCTGAAACACCATCAAAGCTTTGAGTCGTGTCCGCTTTATACGCGCTTTTCCACGTATTTTTCAAGAAAACGAGGATCATTAGCCCGATCTCGCCGTGAAGGAGATTGTTTTCGCGAGCGTCAAAGAGATTTTTCCGTTCTTTGGGTGGCTGGGAAACGATGCCGGTTCTTTGCGTGGAAATCCATTAGAATTCGCAAAGAATCTTGCTTTCCGTAACGCGTTACGCCTCGGACATTCGCACACGTTGTGCTTAACCGTTAATGGTGCGATTGAAAAACGTCGCTACGCGATTAATAGTAAATTTCGCGTACGTTGTTCGGGGAAACTCAGAACTGCGTTAAATAACGCGAACGGGACACGCGACAATTTTTATCGCTGGACGAGGCTCGAAAGACCTCACGAGGAGTTACGTTACCGATAAACTTGACAAATCGTTTCGTTAGCGACATGAATAACGATTTCGAATCGTGTTCTCCCTCGTTCTTTATACTCGAATCCACCCCTCACGGTACGCCCTTATCTGCACTTTCAATGAGCACGCAACAACCACGAAATCGAGAACCAAAATGATTTCAAACAATTTTACGACCTCCTCGAGTCGTACTAGCTGTACATTCCTTTTTTTAATTATCGGAAAGGAAAGATTTAAATGCTATTAATTTACTCACTGGAAAATTTGAGAACTCGTTCAATCCTTTGTTTTATACTTGTATTTTTTAAATTATTATCGTTGAAATATTATATATTCTTATATTCAATTCATACTTCGCGCTTTAAAGAGCTAAATCGTGTTGGCAACCCTTGAAACTAATAATAATAATAATAGTAATAATAATAATAATATTTTATTATTAACGGATAGAAGTCCTTTGGTGTACAATAAAAATAGTAAAATGAAATATACAGTATTAACGTAGTAGTATAGTAGTACAGAAAGTAATGGAATAAGGAATAATTAAATAAAAGGAGAAACAAACAAAAGAAAAGCTTAATAAATAAATGGTTGAGGTCTAGTTGAGCCTTGAAATAGATACCTTAAATGAGCATAACGATACTTTAGAAAAGTCAATGTTTTCGCAGTGTGCATTTGCTGTTGAACATAATCTGTTTACGCAGTTTCTGCGTAATATAATTATTTGTTATATTGTGAATATGGTAGGCCTTCGTGGGTACGGTGTATAATACTCACGTGCAATAGATCTCTAATCAAATGTATATTATTCGTTATAAACACATGGTTATATTATTGACATCCTGTTCCAACTTCCATCTTCTGATATTATATTGACAATTATGCTTGGAAAATGTAACAAAAGAATTATTTTTTCAACGTTTTAATTTTTTCTCAATGTTTTGTTTCAATTGCACAGTGATTGAATGATTTCGAGATGATAAAGTTTCAAAGGCAACGAGAAAAACGTGGATAAAACCGAGGCAAGAGATTTCGTAAATAGCGTGTAAACCTATTTAGTTCGGAGCTGGTAATTGCAATTACAATTCAGTTAAAATTCGTTCCCCGTTCAACCACGGACATTGAAAACAATTAATAATTTCCGTGTAACGTGTATTTCAGGTTTCATTTATTGGTACGTGGCTAATAAACGCGTGGCGGATATATTTGTTCCGTACACTCTGCATTTGCGATCGATCAATTTACAAACCTTTCCCCTATTATACGATTCGAAACACACGTATGACCAAAAACAATCGATCTAAATTCACCGATTACCAATGCGTATGCTAATTTCGTGGCTAATTCCGTCATCTCAATTCTCGAAAAATCTAATTCATTCGACAATGGGATTTCCACACCCCGATATCTCGAAACTAAAAATACGTGACACGTATTTAAAAAAAAAAAAAGAAAGAAAATAAGAATGATAAATAAACGAATCTTAACCAAGTTTCACCGATATCCATCGCGAGACACTGGCGTGGGATCAGGGAGAAAAATTTAAATCGCTGCACGGCAGGGGATGGAAGCATCCGGTACAGGGCAATCTTGCCATTTCGCTCGAGGCTCGTCTAATCTTCCGCCACGATTCCCGGCAGATTGTCCGCTTTAAAGATTTACCTCGGCAGCGCGAAAGGTAGCCAGGCAAGCCTACATGCACGCTCAGCCAGAGCGCTATTAAGTCAAGTCCGTTCCCTCCGCCATAGCGAGGAATATCCAACGCGGTTACCGGAAACCTCGACTTTCATTGAGAATCTGATCACGCGTTATCCCGGGTCTCGAATTGCCGATGCCTTGGTAAGAAAAACATAGGAAACAGAGACGGTAGGAAGTAGCGTGGTGCTGCTAGCTAGAGGTGTATCCTAGTCGGGGGTGATGCGGTGGCGAGGCACTGATTGCTCCGAGAAAACTTGCTTCTCCCTCAGGCCAACCCTCTGATCAAGCCTCTCAACCCTGGTTTCACCCCCTGACCAACATTATCCACCGTTCCTAACCCCTGAGCTACGTGGAACCGGACTCACGTTGGCCTTCTCTCGGTTTCAGATCGCTCGGTTTTAGCGATTCAGGAACAGCCGCGTCGGTTCCAACGAGAACCGAGCAGCGTTGCAGGCCAGCGAAACTCTCATGGAAACAAGTCGAAGGTATTCAGGCTGGGCCGTGTTCCCTTCCGTTCGAGGGATGTTTTGAGTGCAATTTAACTTGCACAACCGAAAGAGAGGGCCGTGAAAGGAGGCCAGAAACAGGGGAAAAGGAAGCGGGAGTGGCTGGCTGGGTCTCGCCGCGGGCCACGCGAGCTGCAACCACTCCTAGACGTTTTGCATAACGAAGTTACCAAGCGATTCGTCGACGAAGAACGTTGCATGGCCTACGAAACGGCTCGGGACCCGCTTTGCTGATTGAAAATACCTCGAACGTTGTGTCGCTTCCGGTGACGGCTGAGGTACGTCTCCATGCAATCTTCTTGGGTTATGAAACATACGGAAGGGTTAGCCTGGGGTTATCTTTTCGGATAAATCCTGCATTTCTTGGGGTAAAGAGGATCTCGCGTTTGGGATTCGAGGAACGATCGCGTGGATGACGAATTGTTTGCACAAATTTTACATAAATTTTCCATACATTTTCCGCAGATTTTTCATGCGAAGGTCTCAGTACCACCGTCAGATCCTTACTGCGCGAAACACTTGGAAAGTAAAATCAAATAATAAATCGTGAATTACGAATACGCGCATAATCAAGCCAGTGAAGTTAATGCAGCGACTGGTTGTCTTCAGGTTCAAGCGAAGTGGAGAGGTGACTTGAGCAAGCGGTGAGCAGACCTTCGAGGCCGTGGCTGAAGTCGCGTTCCACGGTTATGCTGCTGGCGTCGCTTCGAGTGGCCGCCAGCAAATGCTGTCATGCTCTTGCCATGCCAGCCGGCGGCCAGGAAGAGGCCGCTGGCCACGAGGTCCTTGAGCAGATCGAGAAGCTGCCTCGTGCTGATTATAATCCTCGCGCTGATCGGCCGCGAGGGATTGCGAGCTGCCACGCAGATCCGCTACGCTTCGCGCATCATCGAGACCAAGAGCGGACAAATACGTGGGATTCTTCAGGTATGTATCGATTTTCTTCTCTCGGCAAGTCATTCGTCCGAACAGACGAGCCGTGGGCTAGCCGAATATCGATTTCTCGAGGCTTGGAGAACGGCTCCAGAATATTTCGTGCAAAGAGATCGTGTTACGTGATAATAATGGATCGAACTATTTTATCCATTTTTCACGCCTCTGGTATATTTTCGTAGTATCATTCGAGGCTGCAGCTCACGAAACGATATACAAGTTGATGAATAAATAACTTTGGCAACACGCCTAGTCGCTCTAAATTCATCGAATATCTAATTTAATTATCTAAAATTAATTTGCGACACTTGTCTCGTATTCATTCTATATTTCTGTATTTTTTAACGTGAAATTTTTGAAAGTAGAATTTAAGAAACAAATATCTTCTGAAACTCGCTGTAGGGATTTAAAGTTCAATTCGGTCTGAAAAATTGAACGAATCTTGAGAAATTAATGGAGCTTCTCTGGGTAAAGGGTAGTACAGAAAGTGGAACCTGAGAAATATTCGAAATACTGTTTGAAAATTCGACTACTCTCTGTCGTGATCAGTAGAACGCTTTAATTTCGTCGATTTTGATTTATTCAGAAACGTGGTTCTCAATAAGACACAGAGTGACTGCATGGAAGAACAGCGTCGCCGATAAAAGAGTCGAAAAATAAAGGCAAACGATAGCGCAGAGGTAAAGTCCTGCAACTTTCAAATTTCGAGATTGAACCTTCCTTTTACATCCAGCTCGTCGTAGCTAAAGCAAACGTGCTATGCCACGTCTATCTTCCGTGTCTCAAAATATACTCACTCTTCTTTGACTTAAATATCGGTAATCGTTGAGCAAACGACGACAAATTTGCTCTACGGTCGTCAACTGGATATCGAATAAGATCCAAGAAAGACCTTTCACCGTCGACCACACTTCTCGACGAAAAATCTTGCAGGTTCAAAGTTCACGAGTCAACCCAGACAGGAACGTCGTCTAGTCGATAGCATCGGGTACACCGCGAACGCCAACATAGACGAGGCTCTCTGCACTCGCTTGCCAAAAAATGAAAATAAAACACGGTGTAGAGGATCGATCATACGATCAGCTGGTTTGCATACTGGGTATATAACCCTGGTACACGTTCGGGTCTCAAAGGACTCGTGGTAACGCGGGTCGTGTGCCGGAGACTGGATCAAGCCGGGGGAATAAAATTCGCGTTAAGGCGTTAAAAATCGGTGGAAGTGGCCGGATCGTGGGCAAAGAAAGGGAAATTGGCTGTGTCTCGGGCATGGAGCACGCGATCGAATAAATAATTCGCCATCGCGATAACTATCGCGTTACGTTTAAGCTCGGAAATCTTTGCCGCGGTATTCATGGAATATTTGAGTACATCGATTTCTGCCATTTTAGCGGCGCGGCGAAGCACACCATCCCTCGTGGGTGGGGTAGGAAACTATCGAACGAAATGGTTGCCGGGCTAGGAGGAGAGTTTGAATATCCGATGCATTGGAAATATGAATCCGAGTGCGCGAGGATGGGTTGCCGAAAAATTCCGCTCTTCTACCCTCGATCGCGAGCGTCTTACGTTTTTCGCCGCGGATTTTTATTCGTTTTTATCCGTCTCGGGGGTTATGATCGGCGAAACGAACCGTGATGGTAGTCGGGATAGGGGTTGACCTCGAAACCGATTTTTCCCGATCCCTCGTGCCGAAGATGTTACGAGTGCTTGCTTCGCGTCTCGCTGTATTTTCAGGGGCTGCTCTCTTCGTTTCCCCCGATCTCGACGATCCTGTTCAACCCTTGTTTCGAAATGGAATTCGGATAAAAGTTTTATTTCGCGCGGCCCCCTTACGTGCTGGATTATTTTTCGACGAATTTCCATATGTTTAAAATTATTTTCTATTTTTCTAATTGATCAATAGAAATGAACGAGTCAAATCTGAAAACAGAGTTTCATTCAAAATGTATTTATTGACAAAAAATTGAGGGTAGTGTGATGGATAATGTCCACTGACTACCCCAATCAGCGACCAATCCAATGGTGAGACATGAACAAAGCAAAGATGAAACATTCGTATATTATACGAAATATTTGAATTTTGAAATAGAAATGAATGAAAAAGAAAATTAAAATCTGAAATAAAAAAAAAAATAAATAAAATCAGAAAAAGAAATTATTAAATTAAACAAGGAGGGTGGCGTGTGGGTGGAGTGGACAGTGGCTATTGGCTAGTCAAAGGTCTAACCAATGACCATTAAGCACCACACTCCCACCCCGACCCGTCCTGATGAAAATTTGGATGTGTCTCGTCCGAACTCAAACTGACAAATGAATCGAACAATCGCGCGGCGGCCTTTATATAGGCGTCGGCCGACCCCCGAAATTGGCCGAAAATTTCCCATCGTCCCCGATTTTCTTCATAATTATCTTTCGACTGTAATAATCGATGGTTTATAAATTTCTTTCACTTTTGTTATAAATTTTTGTTCAAAACAATTTATTAATGACAATACTAATTTGTTATTAACAGAATATTTAAAAGTTTATAAACTTATGTAAATCATAACTACATTTACGATTTTCTAGTCAAATTTTTCATAATATATCCGCGTTACAGTATTTTTAATACCCTTTGGAGGTAAAAATATATACTTATATGAGAGAAAAAATGGGTCTAATTACAGATCACTGATTAAAAATAATCACGGGAATAAAATGACATACGCTGCGACTGCAAAATTAAAAATATAAATATACAGAGTTTAGAGATGGAAAAATTTTGCTACAGTCGTGATATTCGATATTAATTTTTAATTTTTAATAATCCGATTTTCTACCTCTATTCGGTAATTATCTAACAAATATTTGTCAGTTATTTAATAACAGTATCAATTACCTTATTATCTCGATATATCGAGTCGAAGTCGATATCTCCACTGTGCCTACGGAATAAAAGCTGGGCATTTCAAAGGATATTTTCCTTTATTTCTTCTTTTTTTTCAAACATCAGCGTTGTCGCGTCCATCATTTAGAAACGAAATATCCGCGTCGCATTTTTGCGACGTCAATCAGCAAAAACGACGTCTACCTGACGTTTACTGCGACAATCGCCACGTCGGCCGGTAGACGTGAATTGCGTTTAATAGATATTCATATCGACAAGGGGAAGGATCGATGGACGTCGAATGATTTTATAGGCAATCCGGTATCGTGACGGAAGCGGACAGCCAATTTCGTTCGCGCCAAAGTATCCGGCCGGTTATCGAGCACCTTTTATTCCATCTTTTACGCGACCCCCCTTTCGCCAGTTTAAGCAGCGCAACCCTAAGCGATACCGGGCCTTCAGGCATCTCGATTTTCAAATTTTAAGTCCTGCCTTTTTACGTACGGAACTATGCGGAACACTCGAGGCTCGCTCGATAATTCTCTCGAGATGGCGGATAAGAAGTTACACCGTTTCCTGTGGTCATTCGATCTCGGGAATTTTTATCGACGAGAATATCTTCGAATTTAATCGCAACGTACTACCAACGCGATGTCGTTGGTTATTACGTGTCCCGGATAACACTTTTCGTTCCTCGAATATTTCCGGTCTGTACGCGAAATTGCAGAAGGCGATACCGCGGTTATTGATCCAGATAAATTTAATTCCCCGATTACCGACTTTATTCCAAAACGCGAGGCTCGAGTCTATTGAAACTTTGTGCTCCTGAAAAGGTAATAAAGTGCAGCGGGAAAAGTTAAATCAAAATAATCCTTCCACTTCTAAATCTTCTTATAAATAACGGAAACCACATCCTGGCTCGTGGATAGGCGCTATAAATTATTCGCTAATCCTCAAAGGAACTTATATAAAGAAATAGCCCTACGAAGCTCGGGAAATAAATAGAAAATTCTTCGCGTATAAATCAGCCCTCTACTCTCCGCTTATTTATTTCTCCATCGTTGTATCGTTACATTATTAAAACTTGTACCGTTGAATTAGGAGGATCTGGGTAAAAATTAAAGCGCGGGAAAAATAAAGCTCGACGTATCGCGAGAGAAGTTAAAAAAATATTTCTCTTCTTTATTTTAGAAATACCCGAGGGTGTACGCTCGGCAGGGTACGTCCCTTCTTGAATTTTTTGGGTCTTCTTGCACCCTTCCACCCCTTTCAGACCACGTCATAAATTTCCTACGTTCATTTCAACGTGTACGATGCGTTCTCTCTATCCGTGGAAAAATGGCGATCACGGATTTGGCAAGAATTAACAGGAATCGAGCCGGCTTCTGTAAATCTTGCCCCGCGAGTGTTCGTATTTACAGATCAGCGAGACGAGGCGACGTAGCGAAACGATTGACACCGCGACGTTTCCCTCTTGTAACAGCGAATCGCGCGAAATGGAGCGAGCCAGGACGAGAAACGAGCGAGTTGCGGCGCGTAATGTAAAGGCCAGCAGGCGTCCCGAGCGAAAAACTTTTCTCGTTATCCATCCATCCAACGGGACTGGCCAGGCTAAAAACGCCCGGTAAATTACGGGTCCGCAGTTCAGCCGGAACGACCGCGCGCTCCCTCGCTTCCGTTCCGCGCGGAATCGCGCAAGATTTGACACCGTCCTCGTCGATTCTTTTTCCTAGGACCTCTCACGGCTATCCGTGCACGGGCAGCCTGAATTTTAGGCGCGAGGCGAAGAGTTTCGTGTCTCTGGGGGATAATTGGAGAAATATTCTGCCAACCTGGGATACTCGGCTTCGGGACTTTATTTGTATTTTAATTCCGCGAAATATCGCTTCGGAATACCGTGCTACGCGAATATGGTTCATGAATAGAAATGCAGAATCACGGGCTGGAAACGTATCCTAAACACGTTGACAGTTTGCATTCGCAATCATTCTCTGAAATGACTGTTTTTCTATGCACGCTTCCTGAAATATTTCGTGTACTACCCCTTATAATGGGGTGGTACACTAGCTCTCAAATCTCTTCCCTTTCGTGCGTCTAATTTTCTCCCTTCGTTTGAAAAATGAGATACCAGAGTGAAAGTATAGTATAAAGAACAAGTGTTTAACACTATACGTACTAGTACTTTACACACATCTATTACCACAAGAGGTGAAATGATCCCTCGTGGTACATAAGGTATGCGAAGAATTTTTCTGGGTAAAAAATGTGTTAAGAGAAAAGCGGAAAGCGAGAAATTAAATAATCAGATAATATAAGAATTTACAATTAGAATTTACAAAAAGTCAGATGAGTGAGAGAAATAACAATGAATATACGATTTATAGAGTAAATTTTGAAAGGGATCATTTGACATCTCTTCATACATTTAGTATTAAATTGTCCGGTTTATTTCACGAAATTCTAAGGACACGCGTGGTAAAATTGATCGTATATTCGAGTTAAGTAACACGTTGCACGTTTAACGAGGCCCTCTTCGAACTTGGAAGACTATTAGCAGGTCTGAAGGGAGCAGATGCTAGGAGACAGGTCTCGTTTGGCTATTTTTCGTCGTTTAAATACACTCGCCTCTTTTCGCCTGATCTATTACGGGACGAAGCGAGCTTTTTACCTGTTAGCTGTCCCATCTAACCGGAATTGTTCGAATTCCACTTGGCGGGGTTGAAACTTTTCCATGAGCCACGGCGATAATGAGAATTACGATCACGTCTGCACGCGGATGGTTTCGGGTCGAAATTGCCGGCTGCGAAAAGGGATTATAATGATTCGTCGATTACGCAGTCGTCTCACGTACTCCACGGATTACGTTTCCCCTTTTCGACGATGCTCGAAAGAACGAAATGTGTAATAAGCGTGTTGTCGGGATTTTCATTCGACCGGGCCGTGCATGCTCGGGATATACAGAGACGTTTTAGGCGATTACGACCTCTCCTGTCTTTTCAGCATGAAAATTTACGCGCTGAAGGGAATTTATCCTTGCAACGTGCTCGAGTGTCGATGCGTCGATTGATCTCGCAGTAAGAAGAGATAAATATTTCGGTGCTATTGGCAGAATATTATCACCAAAGTGGATCTTTGTCTCGGTGGTTGAAACACCCCTTTTTAAAGCATCTGCTATCCCTTTGCACTCGAGAGATAACTCTCAGTCCATTTAACCATTTAATCAGATTCTAAAGATCGACGTTAATTAATATATCAAATTTAAAATTACCTAACGAGGCGTGGAATGTCGAAGAAAAATAATTCTACCTCTTAATTTGCATATGATTTCTCATTTAGTTTTAGGAATATCGTCGACTTTATGGCAAAAAGTCTTCGAATTACTGTTTTTCTGTAACGAAAAAGTCGTCGAGTGCAAAGAGTTAAAAAATTATTCGACTACCAGTTTCAGTAGAAAAATTTTGGAAAGACGATCAGTGTTCTAATCCAGAAATATCTTTAATATAAATCTAGGAAATTGCCAATCTACATTCCTCAGCCTTGACACCCTAAAAATTGCTTCGAGAGGATACCCTACTTTCCCAAAACACGATGCACTCTGCTCGAAATTGAACCATGTCCTCGACACTCTCGTCGTGGCTTACGCTTCTAAACCAGCCACGACGCCTCGTTCCTCTCCAAACTCCTAATAAAGCGGGGTGAAACGGACTCTTAACAACCACCCGTTTTCCATTCGTTCACCACTTCTTAAATACTTCATTACCGCTTTCCGATCGAACCCCGTTCGACTCGCGTTAAAGAGGTCGAAATTTTTCATAACTGCGTTCCAAGCCTCGCTTTTCATCGCTGATGGTCGCATTACCATAATCACGGGGTAATTACAAGGGTTACGTTAGTCCGTCGCTCAAACACCCCAAGTATGCGCACGGTGCGGCCGGCAATCTGGCAATAATAATGGCCGGTCGGTAATGCCTGCATAATTACGGAACTATGACATTACATCAAAACGATGGACATTGCGCGTATGGTCCGCCTTGGTCAGCTGCCGGACAATACTGGCTAATAAAATGTTTAACAGTTTACATGCCAATTGCCGGCGACCAGCGGCCAGCAGTAGTTGACGCATCGCGGAAATTTTATGACTGGCAAACTGCGTGAAAAGTGGAAAGGAAAATGTCTCCGTGACATTTTCCATCGCGACACCATCGAGAGTTAGCTGCTACGTCGCGTGGATTTTTATGCTTCGAGGAATTTGCATTGTTCCGCAGTGACGATGGGACGAAGGTTACGTTCCTCGAGGGATTTCGCGTTGAGAGGTTATTGGAGATCGTTGATGGGGAAGGAGAGAATCGAGAGGTTCCAACGGCTTATCGTTGGATGCTCGATGGTAAAGGAATCGTTACAAAAGAAGGAAAAGTGGAAGATTTGGACAGATTTCTCATTCCAAGTGTTTCTCGGGTACCACTGATACCTCACGCTCTGCTCCGAGTCTTGCAGCAATTGTTGAATATCTACAGCTGCTTTTAGCAGACTTCGCAAGTTGACGACTGGGTATTTAATCTCCATAGTTTTACGTAGGATCGGGCATATAATTAACTCTTTGCACTCAAGGATTTTTTGGCTAAAAAAGGGTAGGAGTTCAGAGATTTTCTGCTATAAAGTTGACCATATATATTTTTGAGCAGTAAATAAGGAATCGGGTAATAATTAATACATGGAATTATTTGATTTCGATATTTCGCACATCGCTAAATTATCTTAAATTTAACATATTGATTACTATCGATCTTCGAAATTTTATCAAATGGCGACTGAAGGGTGGCTCTCGAGTGCAAAGGGTTAAATATTATCTCCTAGTTCTGAGTAAAATGATCCACGGCATCAAGTCTGTTACTAAAGAGCTAAATTTATATTCTTCATTGAACTTTGGTGGATAGTATTTTTCTTATATTACAACAAAATAATATTTGTAACAATTTCTTCACAAAATAATGCCTAGCAAAATGGAAATCTTCGTGACCGGTTGTCAACGTGTTAATATTGCTTTTTGTTCAAATGGAATCGTAATTATTTATACTGCTTTGTATTTATTACACTACTTTAATTAATATCAATTAATGTCAATTAATATCAATTATGACCAGTATATTTAAGCACATGTCGTATAACTATATTTAGGTTGGTAATTCTGCTATTAGTATTCCATCAGATTAATTAAACTTATCTCCCATTTTCCTTTCTTTTTTTTTTCTTTTTTTAAATGAATATTCCAAATAAAAAATTCTCTCTTGCCCCATTAGGATCTCATCGTCGACACGTGGAATCGCTCAAAGTCTCTCGAGACTTTCGCCTCTCTTAATCGTCCGGTTTCCCATTAGACTCGCAAAGTTCGACTTCCTTTCCGGAGCGAATTAAATTTACGGGAATTTGACGGTAATACTGCCGGAACCATATTTCGAGGAAGTGTAATTTCACGGGATACGGCCGCGTGTACGATCTTTCTTTCTTTCAAGAGGGCATTAGCGGAAAATTGCTCGCTGCGAAGCGAACCGGCAGAAGTGCAGCTTCTCCATAAACTAAGAAAGCACCGTCTCGGATTTTCTAGTCGATCTATTTATCGCCGTGGCCTAGATCTCCTCTTTAATTCTTAAGCACGACCGGTCGACGCGGTCGTGCGTCGGTGAATGCATTATGCAGTCCGAGTTGCACTAGGCGCGCGCCATTTGCTTTTTTTCCCCTCTCTTTTTCACGCTCCCGCGTTAATACGAGCTTTCAGCGTTATTCTTCCTTCTTTTTCCCTTTTCCTAACTATTTTCCCCCTTTTTCTCTTCGCGCGGGGACAATGAAATATTTTTGTCCGCGACACGCAGCGCGCAAATGTTTGCGGTACGCTGCCAGCTCGCGAGATATCGGCGGGGAAATATATTTTCGAAAATTTATTTTTATGTCCGTGGTACTTCAACCGGAACCGTTCCTTTGTCACTCGTGAAATTCCTGTGGAAATATGTATTTTTCAAATTGACGCGATAAACTGGCTCTTCATTCTGATCGTTTCGACGTTTCGGAAAGACGATTTTCTCTGTCCTATGTATGGCAGCTTCGCGAGAGTTTCCCGTCTGATTCCCCTGGAAAAATTCCATTTCTCATTCACCCCGGGGAGTCGGCGCGAATTTTTCCTCGCAGAGCTTTCCGAAATTATACGCCGGGTTAAAAAATACAGAAGGATGCGCTTCTATATCGAATGTAGAGGCCGGCTGACTAAAGGCAAACTCGTGTCACTAATAGCGTTTCAGCTGTTTCGTTTTCACGCCACCGCCAGTGTATAATTTATTTTCCCGTAAGTCCTTTTAATTTCTCTGTTTTAATCAAATTCTATACGAAGCGGTTTTTAAATTTTAATTATGCGACAAATTTATAAAAGTTCGCGATGATTACATTTAAAATTGCTGTTCCGATTTTCCTCTCGGGTTTCGATAAATTCTATCGCGAATTTCGATAAACGCCCGTTTATTTACGCGATTTACTCCGCGAAACATTGAAACGGCATACGATGGACTAAATAATTGCGCGACAGTGAAACAACGCCGGTATCGCGCCAGTAGTATAAGTCCGCGCTCGGTCAGACGCGTGTCTTTTAAGCGATATTTTCGCCTCGATCTTCGCTCGAAATCGACTCGCGAATTATACTATTCTAAGTTGCTCTAATTAACCACTCTTGCGCGTGTTTCTCCCTTTCGTGCATTACAAGTAACAGCGAAAAAGTAAACCGGAAGCGAAGCACGCGGTGACTCGTTACGAACTTTAGAATCGACGCATCGAGCCACGTTCGATCCACGGTTTTCCCGAATCGAGAGGTCGAAACAACCGAAATAAAAGCGGAAATGGGAGACGAAAAAGGCGTGTAGAATGCAAGATAAAAGAATAGACAGAGAGAGATGATAATTGCGCAGGTGTACGAACGGAAATCAATCGCGCCACGACGAGGGAAATCAACGACCCCTCGGGAATAAATAACGCGTCAACAACGTTGCTTCATAGACATTTTCACGAGCACCGATGCTGACCATCGACGTTGCGACGCCAGGTGAAGGTCGTTAATTTTTTACGGTCGCGAAAACACGAACGCAAACGAGGTCGAATCGAATCGCTGGCAAGTTCCTTTTTTCCTTTATTTAAATATTTTTCCACCACTGCCGATTTTTCTCCGGCATCGACCGCGCGTTTCTTATAATTATTATATTTTCTTCCTTTTTCTTTCATTCACGTGCGTGTCTTTTCGTCCCCGATCGGGAATAACGCCGCGAGAGTGAAACTTAATCGGAGTTCTCGATTTAAAAATTAACGCGAAATCGTAAATTTCTGAACACCGGTTCGATAGATATATTTTTTGGTCGATAGCCATCGAGGAACATTATTTTTGGATAAACCCGGGAGATCGCCGTGCTTGTCGAATCTTTGCACGCGAATATTTCGGAAATTGAACGAGAAATAGAAGAAAAATAGAGGGAAAAAGACCACGAGTATACACTATACAGACTTTGTCTTGGAAAATATTTCAAAATCTCACGATATTTTTCATCCCCCAATTTCGTAAATTAATTATATTAACGTCTCCAACTACTTCGATAACAACCCCTCAAAATTAGAATATTATTCTAATATTATTCTCGTAGGAAATGAAAGAAAAAAAAATAAAAATTCTCTTCAATGGTAATTTTTCTTCCTTGCCATAATAATCCGAGAATAAAGTTCTCGGATTTAAATAGGAATCGCGATCGATAGTAATTTAAATCCGAGAATTAATAATCGCTGTAAAGAGATCGTTACGTATAGTAATAAAGCAGGCATGCTACGTATATCACCGTGGATAGCAGTTCACGGGATGCCATGAGCCCACGCTGGAGCCATATTTCGTTATAAAATACCCCTCGATAGCGTGGAAGACAGAAGACGCCATAATTACAGAGGGCTGGAGGGTGGAAACGAGGCCGGGGGCAAGAATTTTTTTTCGCGTCTTCCCTTAGTCGGCTTGCTCTTTTTATCATTCCCGGTAACATCACGGGCCCTGCCGTTAATGGGAATTCGTGATTTTCAACTCGATGCGGCTCCATCGCCGTTCCTCAATGGGGATGGAAAAGAAGAGGAGAGAGTGCAACTCTCACGGCAAGCAACCGGAGGTGCAATTAACGTCGACGCGCACCGAACGAGATTTATTAGCCCTTCTGGTATAATTGCTTCCAAGAATGTCAATGTTTTCTCCGTCCCTTCTCCGCCTTTTTTCCCGGCGCAATTACGTCTAACGAAAGCAATTATCGAATTTCGTTAGCGTCCCCGCGCAAACGCCCCGCGAATTTATGCTATTCTGCGAAGCGATTGATTGCCAATAAAATTTTCTGTATCTCTATAAAAAAATTTCCCTATTTATTTTCTTCCGTTCGATTAAATTGAGAAATAATAAAAATATTCTGCACTTTTCTACGAGTCTTTATTTTCATTTAAATTCTTTTCAACCTTATTATCATAATATATATCGATATATCAATATCGCACCGATGTTTCACGTATTAATGTACCCAGAAGTTCAGTTGACAGTCAAGAATTCTTCTATGGAATCGAATTGAATTGTAATTTAAATTGACGCGTCTTAAAATCATATTTGCTTAAAAAATTGCGATCCTCGTGATTTTT
This sequence comes from Eufriesea mexicana, assembly GCF_001483705.2. NCBI lineage: Eukaryota > Metazoa > Arthropoda > Insecta > Hymenoptera > Apidae > Eufriesea > Eufriesea mexicana. Next base: position 316,737 of record NW_016910608.1, read on the forward strand.
ATTTCTCGTGGTCTTTTATTTTTTAAAAAATGATTCTTCGATTTTTAAAAAAGGAGACCAGGTTGTTCGAAGAGACGTATCGACATACCGCGGCGTCTGTGGGTCGTAGGGAATCCAGCGGAGCCCTCGTAAAGCAGAGATAATCGAAACGCTGAGGGTAATTAGGTAATTAGTTTCCGGTAACAGGAACATCCGAGCCACGTTTATGTACATAAAATAGAGGATTCACATCTAACTCGGTGTTCCCGTGCAGAGACATTACCGTCAGAGATCTCGCTATCGGTACCGCGCACACCGAATTAAAGTAACGAGGTACTTTTGTCGTTATTAGCGTATGTCGAAATTCACGGCCATAATTGAAATCCTCGTCTATCGGCGCAATTTCGTATCCACGCTTCGTAAGAAACTCTCATAAATATGAATTTCAAACGATATTTTATTTACCATTCAAACAACGTTTCTCCTCGTACGCGTATAACGAGAATATATTTCCTCTGCATACATAAACATGAACGTTAAACATTATTTATTTACTTTCAACTTGAACAACAAGTGTTTCCTCATCCCGGCAGGGCAAATATTTTCTCCAAATAATTACGAATTTCAAGGAATATTTTAGTTGTAACCTAAACAACGTTCTCCCCTATTTCCGTATTAAGAGAAAATATTTTCTTTAGGTAAGTATGAACATTAAATGTTATTTTATTTACAACCGAGGTATTTTCCCTTATTTCCATGAAACAAATATTTTCCCCGCATCGATAAATATGAATACAAAACGATATTTTATTCTTAACCTAAACAACGTGTCCTTTTATTCATATAGGACCAAATACGTACATATCCAAGATTTTATTTACTATTTAAGCAATATTTCTCCCTCATTTCCATGGACCAAATATTTCTATATAAACATTCTATATAAGTACGAATATAAAAGGAATATTTTATTTACGCGTTAAACGATATTTCATCTTATCACTGTGTCACGAAATATTCCCTGTGTCTCCCAAATTATTACCATAGCCGTATTTTCATATCTTAACCAAGAATCCAAAAATATTCTAAAATGCTCTTATCTGATCTTTATTTCAAAAGGAGTGCATAGTATATTATATCAAACACAACAAGTCAATTCATAACTCAAGAGTTTAGAGTCTATGATATAATTAGTCTTTATTTGATGGGAATGCTGCAGTTTCAAAGGCGTTATATGTATATATTTATATTTATATTATATAAAAACTGGGCATGGTAAAATATGTTAAATCTCTTGTTTTGTTTTAAGAGTTACTACTTATGGTAATCCTTACTAAAAGTCACGATACGTCCTACTAACCATCTAGTCCATTTATTCTTTCTCCAGCAAACTTCCAGGACATTCTACAGTTTATTTATACTAACTCTACCTACGTTTAGAACTGTCAAATTACAAAGAACTGAAGTCGATCAAAAATCTTTTTTCTGTAAGAAACAAATTTTCAACTATACGGTATCAATTTCCTAACTTGATCGCACTCTGCAAAAATTCTCGAAATTTAATCAATTCTTCGAATTCGATAAAATCGCGAATCTCTTGCTCCGCTAATCGTGTCCTCCATTTTTTGATGTCTCTAATGTCTGTCGCAGAATTTGAACAACCAATTCTTGGATCCCGTGGAAGTGTTCCGAGGCATTCCGTACGCGGCACCTCCCGTAGGAGATTTACGTTTTCGACCACCGATCTCGCCGATCCCCTGGGACGGTATCAAGCTGGCGGATTCCTTCGGCGCCGTTTGCCCGCAGCACTTTCCGGACATCAGCAATGACACAGCTGCTTTGTTGCAAATGCCCAGGAGCAGATACCAACAGCTGAAACGTTTGTACATGTTCCTGACCAACCAGAGCGAGGACTGCCTGTTTTTGAACCTGTACATACACGGCAGTGGTAAGCGTGACTGCATTACGTATTGCCTGTTCGCTCTCTTTTCTCTTGTTTTCTCACCCAACGAGGCATTTCGTGTTAAAAAATTCAGTCAAATTTTCACCGACGAAAAAATAACTGTCGCCTTTGTTTTTAGAAATGCATAAAAGGTAGAAAAATCAAACTAGAAGGTCTGTTCTGTGGGTCTAAAACAGGGTTCCCCAAGGATCGTATGGACCATTAAAGGGACCAGCATCGAATTTTTGGGACGATGTTAAAAAATTCACGCGTGTCGTTTATAAATCCAAATTTTTGGAGAATATGAAGAAAAAGAGTTTACTTCTTAGCTCTTTGCGGCACAGGATTTTAGATAATAAAATAGACCCAAGTTGCATAGAAATTTTATCGCGTTTTAAATGAAACAACATTGGCATGGAACTAATTTTTATATAAATTAACTTACTTTTATGATTTTTCACATAAAACCAGGAAATACATTTATAACATTTGTTGAAAGTTTCACCAACTGCTTTACGTAAATAAGACGAAATATGAACCTATGAGCTGTTATAATATTTCGAGGTGGAACCAGAAATGTCCTACCATGCATTACGGAGCATCAAAATGGTGTGACAGTTTTAATTCCAGCTTACCCCAAAGAGTCAAATTATAATATTTGTTCCATCGAATCCGGGGGTAAGGTGAAAAGTGCGGCCATTTTCCAGCAGCGAGAAACAAATCGCGAGAATGCTTGTTATTGCAAACAAAGGATAACAGCGTTTCTTCCTCGCTTGTAAATCTCGCCTGCCTTTTCTTTCGGGTCACCGTGTAATTAACAAACTTAAATGCAAGGTTCGCGTGGAAACACAGGGTGCAAAAGTCACGAGCCGTTGACGTAACGCAAATGGGGACGAATAAAAGAGAAGCGGCGAATATATGTCGCGTATTAAGTATCTAATTAAACTGCGCGAATCTCGCCTTTATATTCGCAAGATTCCCGGTGTAATGCTCGCAATTAATTAGCACGCGTTAGTAACACGCGGCCAGGAAATTTTGAGCCCGCCACCTATCGTCTGTTTATGGAACAGTACGGTATTACGAAACAAGTTACTTCCCGAAGTAATTAGTTCCGAAGTAATTAGTACCTTTATGCCGGGTATTATCGCGAAAGTAAGAGCCCGGGCTCGTATATCATTCGATGAACGTCGTAGTCGAATTTACCGAGGCTGGACGTGGTTAAAAACTCACCCTAATGCCGGCAACTTCGCCGAACTTCGTTTTTAGATTTAGCCCGCGAACGGAGGCTGTTCCGTGTTTATAAATTATTCGATAACAAGGGAAAAAATGGCGGTGGCGAAAGGGGGTGAAATTACGCGTGAACACGGAAGACGGGCGAGCGCGACGGAAAGTTGAGATTGGAATTGAAAGTTCGTTTCTCGCGGTCTTCCGGAGTTTGATGAGCCAGAAAGATATACATTTATCACGCGACAACGTGTTCCGAATACAGGCAACGAGCAACTCGCGAAAAATAGATAAGGTACGAAATAAAAAATTTTTAACGTGGTAAAATTGATGGGGAATAGAAGAGTCGAGGTTGAGAGAAAATTGAAAATGCAGAATAATGAGAACAAGACGAAATTATAGTCGATAACATTTTCTAGAGACTTCGCTATCCCTCAAAAAGGAATTCCCGTAAATTAAACATAAATCGATACATATACAAACACACGTATATATGTTAAAAACGATTAATAATTAATTTAAATGGAAATTATTTTCGTGCAAAGTATGACATACACGCGACAAAATTTGATATAAAATCTCTCAAAATTGAATCACTCTCTCCCAAATATTTTTATCAACCTTTCTCTCGGTAATTTCATCCCCCAATTTCACCCCCTCCGAAAAGAAAAATTTCACACTGACACGGGAGATTCTGATTTTATTTAATTTTCCCTTTTCCTCCGTTTAGAATCGTGTATCATCGCAATCAACGATCTGCTGGAGCTTTTTTTCCCACGTCTCCCTCGTCCATGGCTGTTACGCAATGGAGGAAATCGCGAGGGAGTTTCCCGTTGTTGTTCCGCCGCTTTCGACCGGGCGAGCCGCTGCCAATTAAATCGGCCGAGCGGATTGTAACGCGATAGAGAAATTGAATTTTCGGCGAAACCAATAAAAGCGTCGTCGCCCGCTAATCGCTTCGCGTCCGTTTCCGCTATAGCAGCCGGTTAAAGAGCGATTCGGTCGCGATTGCAGCGCGATTAACGTTACCTGGGACGTGGCGCGATATTACGATGACAGGTAAACGGGGATAACAGGGCGGATTAATCGCGCGGAAAATCGATTTCGATCTACCGGCGAATAGCTTCTGGAACAGCCAGAAAATAGGTGAAGGAAAATAGGGTTGGTTGACTTATGTCTCGCGCCAAGCAGACCGAAGCGTTCATATTCCAAATTTTTTTCTCTCATTTTTCCTCTCCCTTTTCTCTTTTATACACGCGCGATAATGATTACCCGCGAGCTTAAAAGCGATAGTACAGCGTAGCCGGAAGTTTTATTTTGTACGCATTCCAGGTTTACTTTATGGTCCATACGATAGCGGTATTTATGATTTGCATTTATACTTGCTCGAGTTTATGTTGATTTATTCGCATTTGCCAGAGATATTACTTGCATACAATCTGAGCGTAAATGTAGAACGAAGAAGTTTTATTTTTTCCTATCATTTCTTTTGCTCCTCTCCGATTTTATTAAAATAGATTTCCAATTCTTCCTGGGACGATAAGTTAGAGATTAATTTAATTCAGTCGCAGAGGGATTTTTATTCCATCAGCGACACGAATGGTAATTTATTTAATACATTTATCGAGTATTTTATCGATTAAGGGAATATAGATATTTATATGGGTATTATCTTACGGTATATATGTAGAGATACTTTTGATTGGCAAATATAAGGAATAAAGGATGTTGTTTATTCTAATATATATTTATCACGAGCTAAAAGAGACTTAGGAGTAAGGTATAAACTAAAACACTAGATTAATAACTGATATGATTACGCAACGAACTCTTAACCCTTTGCACTCGAGAGGCAACCCTCAGTCGCCATTTAATACTAGAACTACCAACCTAGTGAAAATTACTGGTCCCATAATTTTCCTTTTATTACATACACCTGCTCTAAGCATAAAATTGGTATCAATTCGTATTAAGAAAGAACTGTAATCAATATATTCACTCATATTCATCGTACCGCTGAAATTACTATAATCTGTGTACGTTATAATTAGGTACCCATTAAAGATCGATAGTTTTAGTGTTAATCAAATTTTAAAGACCGATGATAATTAATATATCAAATTTAAATTTATCCAACGATGCGTGGAATGTCGAAGTAAAATAATTCTACGTCTTAATTTATATACGATTCCTCATTTACTGTTTTAAAAATATCGTCGATTTTATGGACGAATATATTCGAATTATTATTTTTCTGTAACGAAAAGATCGCCGACAGCCGAGTCAAGGCAGCCCTTGCATCCCTATTTAAACGTACTCTTTCCTACGCATGCTTTCGATGGGCCAGGTACTCCAAACACTCAGATGCATTCCTAACTTTAGCTCCTTGTTCGCAATCGATACAGTCATAAATATCCCGTTCATTCGATCCTTGCACGCGATCATTTGTCTTTCGTCTTGTACTCCAGACGTCATCACGAACATTCGACCTGAACCCTGGCCTGCTATTTATTGTCCATCGCCTAGCTAGGTATGCCCAAGTGTTCCCTTGCATTCACTCTCAAACCCTAGCATTCCTGAAATAGTACAGGGAAAAGATCTGTAATAAACGATACGAAGCCGAGTCTCGTCGCTCTCGTTTATCACCATTGGTTCCATTACACCATAACGCTGGAATCCCGCGAAAATGCACGTACGAAATACACGGGAAAATGGAATTATAATTTGCAAGTTAATAAACAGAGACTCTACGCGCGGAGAAATGCAGAAGTTATTGCAACGTAACTCACCATTACTGAGAGTAACAAGCCGTGCACTTGGAGCAAACTGACACCATGCTGTTCCGGACGTAAAACCACCCCTCTGTCTAATGAATTTAAATCCGGCCAATTCAAGCCGGTCATCGTTCTTCTTGGCTGACGGTTACCCTTATGAAATCGCGAAATGATAACTTATCATTTAATTACGCATTGTTTCACGTTGGAAAGACACTTTTGCTGCCGGCGTTAATGATGAACGACGCGTATGGAAATACACGCGGCACGCAAATGCGAGCTGGTTTATTACGATGGTAATAAATCTTTGTAAGATCGATTGATCGCGATAGCTAGGTAATGGCTTGAGTTTCGGGCTAAATCGAATGTTATGTCGCGTATTAAAGATTTCGATCGCATCTCGACTAATCTGTTCGTGATTCATCGATCCAGTTGACGGGTATCCAAAAATATCCCATTGCATCGTGAAACATGCCGTGAAGATTAATTTACGTTTCAGACGAATATGAAAATCTTGAAATAGAAAACTAAGATTGGAATTCTCGTAGATATTCCAAAATTCGAAGTTTCAAAATGTATTTAGATAAAAAAATTCCAGGAAAATATTTAAATATCATTAAGACTTCGTCGAGACTTCGAAATTGATAAATTCCTTCAAAATGTATGATTTTTTAAATAATTTATTCTTACGATATTTGAATTTTTCGAGATATCATAATAATTTTCCAGGATCTCGAGGACTAGCAGCACCATACGCAGTGATGGTGTACGTTCACGGTGAAAGTTTCGAATGGGGAACCGGGAACGTCTACGATGGATCCGTGTTGGCCAGTGCTGGCCACGTTATAGTGATCACGCTGAACTATCGTCTGGGAATATTAGGTAGGTATTACACGAGCAATGCAATTTACAATTTTCGACCTATCGATTGCAGGTAACCGAAAGATACACGGAAGAGCATGCAAAAAATATTCCAATTAATTTCTTCAATCGAATGCACACGAGCTGGAAAAAAGAACGCGTACCACTGTTCCTCGCTTTTTGTTCCACGGTGAATAAAATAAAAGAGAAGAAACGGGAAGCCCGTAAGTTGCTATGAGTAACGCTGGATGTAGAAGAAAACATGGAAATAAAACATGAACAAGGAACAAATAATTCAGCCCGACTGGATATATTCTTATTCTCCCAAAAGCTCGCTCGTTATTCATTTACCGCGTTAAACTCTGTCCAAACGTTACGAACACACGTGCACGCGTGTGCAGCAGATACACCAAGCCGTCGTATTATTTAACATTATAATTGCGCGCGTCGGACGCTCGCATAAATCCATCCGATCGAGGATTAATATTTTACGGCTCCTTTAATGTATTCGATTACAGTGCCCGTGGCTGTAGCAACGAGCTGATCCCACTGGTCCCCGCTTCTCTGCGATCCATTGACAATCGGATTTGCGACGCGACTTTATCGCGAAATTAAGCTGGGTAGAAAAATGGCTCCGATTTGAATTTTATAACCTGTATTTGAAGATGGAGGACGAGAGGGATGGAGTGAAAATATCAACACGTTTCCTTAGTAGGACTTTATTATATACGGGGGACCAGATGCGAAAAGCCGAAGGCTAGCTTTTTGGGAAAGACCCGTGTCTTTGGAGAGACGTAAACGAACGTTTTCATCGCTCATTAGGCATCGAGGTGGTCCGCGAGTCATGGGGCCCTGGTGGCAAAGACATAGACCAGGCCCCCATTGGCCCGGGACCCTCGATGTCTCGATGAAGACGAAAATATTTACGAGAAAACCTTCGTTTTCCGCATCTGGGATGTGTCCCTACATATTTTTGTCGAATATCTATTTTATTTTGTACCTAATCGATTTATAATTACGAGAGCGAGATAGAGAGAAGAGAGAGAGGAGTAATAGAATAAACGAAGGAATTATGAGCAGACGGTAGAAGTGGAGGAATGGCGGAAGGTATGAGCGAAAAATAAATTTAATAGAGTGAAAAATAGAATCGTCGTCGTTCGGCGTATTTCTTGGAGAAAAAGACACGCGCAAGTGGTGGAGTCAAGTATGGCTGGCCGTGTTCCAGGTTTCCTGAGGACTCGTCCGTATCCAGACAGAACGCCAGGATCCGGTGGGAACCTGGCCTTGAAGGATATCGCTATGGGACTGCGCTGGATACGCGAAAATATCGCTGCTTTTGGGGGCGATCCGACAAATATCACGTTGATTGGACACGATACCGGCGCTGCTCTGGTGAATCTCCTGCTGCTTGCTCCTTATGGCAAGGGTAAGTGATCTCGCTTCTATTTCGCGTAATCGCTGTGACAGTTATGCAGGGGAACACGTAACAGACACGTAGAGCGTATTTCAGGTTGTACATAAGGAGAAGACTGATAGGGGACCAAAGTTTATTTCAAATGGACAAATAAATAGGATAAATCGAATTTAAATCTATTCATCGACCCAATCGTCGAAAGACGATTTAAAAACCTATAAATTATCTGGAAAGCAACGCTATCTTAGTTTTTAATGCGTCTAGGGACATTCTAGGGGATTTTAGTACACGTATGTAGAATCGTAAATGAAACACTTGTTCTCTACGACCATATTTTATTCTTATTTTTTAATCGTGGTCACAGCTTAGACTTCGCTGAAACTTTTATTTCCGTGTACCATACGTAATTTAAGAAGTAGTTAGACGTGTCCGGCTTTTAGTCGGGAAAGTCCGAGGATTTACTACTCTTTGTCCTAGATCCGTGATTTTATAAGTGGTAGCTCTACTCGGAATCTCGTACAGAATCTAATGTAACTACCGAATTATTTATTTCTTTCGCTTTTTCAATTTTGTATCGATTTTATCGTCGAATTCCGATTCGTCGCGAATTAATTTTTATTAATTTGAAATTAACTTGAAAATTTATTAACTAATTTTTATTTAGTTGAATAGTGATTTGCCAGTACTTCGAAGGTTTTTCTTACCTCGGTATGCTTTTTAAAAAGAAATAGACGTCTCTGGATCCTCGTCTCTACGAAAAGACCTCATTTTCTTCACGCCTGAGGGACACACCATGCAAAACAGGGGAACAGTGATACTTATCTAACGGCCTGAATCGCGACAAGCGATAAACGTGTCCCAAAAAGTGTACTTACTCCGTTGTATCATCGATGACAAATTACAAGGATAGGAGGGCAGCCATGATGACGAAGGACCATACACTAACAAGCGGCATGGTTCAAAATCGATTCGGAATAGAGCTGAAATATCGCGTGTCGGTCGCGATTAGAGAGGATCCTGACACAGACGATGTATAGGATAGACATATCACCTGATATATTTTTGAACCGCGTTTCGCGGGCTCTGAGTCCTTTTACAATTTCGGTGTCATTTCCAACTGTATCGATTCGGCATAAAATAAAAATAAGATTCGTAACCATAAATTCAAGTTTGAAGCAAATGCTTCACTCTCAGCTTGACATATCTCCCCGCAGAAAAATCTTTGAAGAACTAGGATAATTCTCAGATTTTACGTGAAATCAACCAACCATTGTACGAATGAAATTCATGATAAATTCTATGGGAATAAAATTCGTTGTTCTTATTAAGACGTAATTCATGTTATAAAGGTAGGGATATTTTTTCTCAACGATTTGGTAATATTTTTCAATCTATTTCACGAGTTACGTATAGCTCCTATACTCGCCCCCATAAATTATCAAAAATGGAGATTTTTGGCCACCTGATAGTCGATAGATTAATCGGTAGGAGATTAGTCCGGCAAACCCGATAGAACCGACAATCGAGGTTGTACGACATCTCGCGAGGTAAAAATAAAAAGAAGAGAAAAATCGTGCGTATCGATCTCGCATGGATGATGACAAATCGCGTGGCTTCGTTTTATTTCTCGAGCATCGAAAATGTATTTTTTATTAAGCCACCATTGTGTCAGATTGGACGTCCCATTTTTATTTTACTTTCCCTGGGATTTCTATTCTCGTAGTTTGGTTCATGAAACCCAAGTTTTTGAATTTCTTTTACATTTAGTACATTTAAGAACCCAACAGTGGATGAAAGAAATAATTGACAATTTGCGGAAAATCATGGAAAAACGTAGCATTTCGAATCCATAAAAAGATTACTCGATTTTTGGAATTAATTTCATATTTTTGATTTAATTTATTATTACCGAGGAATCTTTCCAATTTTAACTTATTTTTTTAGAACTTCATTTCTTCGTACGAAATGCTGGAGAATATTTGGATAGCCAGCAGTTGGTTCTTATTAAAATTACGTTACTGACAATTGTGCGATGTTGAAGACTTCTGGAAATGAGACCAGGGAATAACGACGGAAACAACCGTCTGGTTCTAAGAAAAATACATACGTAACGTGGACTGGAGTGCAACGTAAATATTCGGAGTGTATGATATTATTACACAAGCCAGTGCAACGCGTAGGAACATTAATTATACTTTCAAGCTACGCCGGTGCGCAAAGTAAAGCACTCTTAGTTGCTAATCAACGAATAATTACAATAACGAAGCATCGCGTAAGTATACTCGTACTATTCCCTGCTGTTCGAGATATCTTTCGTATTTCTTAAGTCGCCAGAGTATTGGCTATTCCTCTTAAATTCTTATTAATATTAAGATACACTGCAGATCGATTTCTTCTCGAGCCTTTTAAAGTACTCTCCACCTCGATGAAATAGGACTTGAAAAGATTTCCACGCTCAGCGATTCCGGCACGGAGAAATTTTGAAGAATATTCTTAAATCGAAGAAGGATCTTTCAAGAAAGGAAATATTCCAACAAGAAAAGGTGCAACACAAAGACAGCGAAACGGAATTCTACCGATAAAAAGAAGCAATGCTACAGCATCTATACCATCGCAGCAATCGACGTCATAATCCGCGAATAAATATGATCCATAAATTCTTAAAATTTCCTACCATGGGTTTAATAATACGTACAGCAACAAAAATTCGAGAAATGATTTTAGTTTACTCGCAATCGGTGGAACCAAGCACGCTATTGCACGTTCCGCGATACATTAACTTCAGCCACGAAATCCAGCGGGAAGGATCACGAAATTTAAAGCCAAAATCCAGCCAGTAGATAGCGTGGAGTGTACACTTGAAAACGCATTTTGTTACAAGCCGATATCCGAATCGGTTCTCGAGATACGAGGTTTTAAACGGGAGCGTGTCGAGTGCGCGGAATGTTGAATGGCGGTCGAAATTCCGTGACCCATTTCTTTTCCTGGAAATGCGTACGTTGCTAGTAGTAGTAGTAGAAAAAGCGCTGACTCGGTCGCTGTCACTGACCATCGCACGCGTGCCAGACTTGGGACAGGCTCGCGAAGAAGTGCGAGCGAGCAGGACAGCGATAGCGAAAGCTCAAAAATGATGGTTTCTTCCGAACCACGAAAGCTCTAAATCGCATCGACTTGAAATAAAAAGCTCTTTAAACCGATTTTCGTTTCTAAAATTAAAAAGAAAAGGTTGATACATCGATAAAAAATTTGTCATTATTTAAATAGTTATTTTAATAGGTATTTGAATAGTTATATGAAAATAAGAGCAAAGTAGTTTTAATAGTCATTAAACCGACGCTGACTAAATATCCCGTTAATAAATGCCTAGTGCATAAAACTATACACAAAAATATTTTATTATATAACATCTTATTCAAGAGAAAAGTGGGAAAATTTGTGAGGAAAACTACATCAGTAACTCTTTTCACGCGGTGCTTTTTTAGCGCGTTTTACTCGCTTTTGTTACACTTTTTAACAGGACTTGTCTAATTAAGCGATTTTTTTAACAGGTTTCATTCATACTTACTCAATTCTTTTAACACACACTTCGCCTATTTTCATTTCCAAACAGAGGGAAACGCGGAACGTTAAAAAGTCCTGTTACCGAGTATAAGTCTGCGTTTTAAATTGCTTTCTCTATTGTTTACTTTGAAACGCACGTTCTAAACTCCGTTACGAATCGCTTGTTCCCTGACTTTTTACACGGAGTACGACCATCGTGTAAAGAGTGTCGAGTAGTATTAAATCGCATAACGAATCTGAAACATCTCTTTGATGTTCAACAACGCGCAACGTCCGTAACAAACGTCCGTAACAAACGTCCGTAACTCGTTGCGCTGAGAAAAGGCGAAAATCGAAAAAAGGAAAATGATACATCCATTGAAGAAAACCGCTGGAAACGGCATGGAGAACGCGAACTGAAAGGAGCGTTTCTCAGCCTCGAAACGGACCGTAATTTCCTGGATCTTTCCCGAAATTCCGGGCTGGAAATCACGAGGGGGCGCGAAGGGGTACGAGCCAGGAGCGTAAAAGTCGAGAAGCTTCAGTTTGTTCCTCGATTTGCAGCATCGAGATCGGTCGAGTGCATTGTAGCAGCGTTTCCACGACGCATCGGAAAGACCTCGTTCCCTCCTTTTATTCGCCGGAAGTCGCTCGTTGCTGGCGTATCGGGGTCGAAAAAGGAGAAACGGGAGGAAGGGGGCGGAAGAGAAGAGCGAAGGAGACGGCCCTGGGAACGCGGGAAAGCTGTTTTCGCCGTTTCCTGCAGCTTCAGAAACGGAGACAGCATGTTACCGGGACTGTAAAGAGCAGGCCGAAGATGTAAACTGTTTGGTAACATTTCCGGTGCAACCGGAACCGGCCTGGAAATGGCCAAGCAGCGGGGTCCTGTTCAGACAGCCGCAAGCATTCGAAGCAACTCTCCCTCGTCTCTGTCCTGTCTGTTTGTTTTATCCCTTTCCGACCGGCGTCTGCTCCTCTGAACACGAGAACGCTTCGTCCAGCGCCGGGGTTCAAGCATGCCTCGCTTTGTTGCTCCGTGTATAATGACCGTTTGTATCGATGAAGGAATGCGCTTCTGAACGCGCGCGCGCGGGCTCCAAGGTGCACCTGGAATTTGCATAACGGGCTTCTTTCGCGAAGTGGGTTTTTACGGAAGTTTCTGTACCTCGTTGTATCCCGTGCAGGTCGTTTGGTATGGGTTTCGGTTGTACGAGGACTGCTTGTATGCTTGGAATTAAAAAGCCACGTCGCGCGTTTAATATTCTTTATTACGCTCTCGTCGCAGTGTCGTATGTAGATTTTACGTTCCTTGCAGAAATTTCTATGGGCATTCGTTCAATGCTTTCTTCAATTTTCGTTATTCCAGTTGTAGTACCTCGCATTACGACTATGCAATTTTTAAAATTCATTATGGCTCTATACGAATGACAAAATAGAAACGTGCATAGGGTAAAAGCGGACACCAGAAGAATTTTCTGATTTTGTTGCGGCCCCAGGACCGAACGTCCCAAATTAAGTGGAGGACTGTGTTATGTCATTGCAAGCGTCCCTTGATTCGTGCACACTCGTCAATGTCAATGAATCGCCCTTAAGACGATAGACATGGTGAATGATAGCCAAATTGTTTAAACATCCACCACCACCGAAAGACGTCGAAGCTAACACACACCCCCAATATTATTCACAGCCAGTAGGAAGACACACACACACCACTTACTTTTCACACCAACCGATCAGTAGACACACAAACTTATAAAATCACCGAGACAGCAGTCACGAGGAGAGTCCTCCTAAACATCCCAAGAAGACAAAACAAGCATCACGACCAGGCAGTCGAGACAGACCCACGACGACCAACTCAGCGCCTGAGACAGTCACGCGTCAGAAATCTTTAGTTCACCCGAAGCCAGGTCTAGCTCGATTAACCCTTTGAACTCTAGAGGCGCCGTTCAGTCGCCATTTCATAAAAGTTCGAAGACTGATATCAATCAATATGTCAAATTTAAGATAATGTAACGGTGTGCGAGGTTGCGAAATCAAATAATTCTAGGTGTTAATTATCATACGAATTCTTATTTACTGCTTCAAAAAATGTCGTCAGCTTTATAGCAGAAAATCTTTGAACTCCTGCTCTTCTTTAACCAAAAAATCGTCAAGTGCAAAGGGTTAATTTAAAGTGGGCCGATTCCCAACAATATTATCAAAACCCCACGAAACTCCTACCGTGAAAATTGCAGTATTCAGGTCGCAACAGATTTTTTAAATCTTTCTTGTACACTTGTAACAATAATATTGCTGAATGTTACGTGTATATGTGTGTAACAGAAAAGAAAAATGAAAACGATAGAAAAATGAGAAAAGATGGTCGCAAATTTTTCTAATTCGTAAAAAGGGTATCATTCGATAAATGGCCAGCCATTTATTCATGAACCATAAGAACTCACCTAACTCGTGCGTTCTCCTTATATTTCGCCAGTCTACCGTGGATTTCTTTAACCGATCGCCTACTGGCCATGTAGCCGGGTCGATTCGAAAGGAAGAACCGGTGCAACTGGCGCGCATTGAATCAGCCAATTGCCAGGATTCACGGTCCACTGGTTTCTTGATTACTCGCGAAACCAATCGTTCGTGCACGCGAAAAGTGTAGACGAGAAACAGCTCTGGAATAACGATAGTCGAGTGAGTGAAGAAAAATAGGAAACGAAAAAATCACGGGTAATTCATGATACAACCGATATCATTTCTCTCGAGACAAAACGATTTTACGGCAAGGTTTCATACCACACGAGTCGAATATTTCTACTTCCGATGGGTTTCAGATGGGATTTATTGATCTTTGCTATAGCGAAGCGACGGAGAGAATGGGGTTGCAGATTTTGGGGAGTCGAGGGTTTGCAAGCGTAGTAAGTTAATTAGGGCAAGAGCAGAAGATGCAGATTGATGCTGATGGAATGGAGATCTTAGCTATTGGCTAAGGTTATTTAACTTGAAGTGCATTTTCGTGATCCAATAAAATAATGGACATTATGGAAATACTTGTCTAAATACCTCTTCCACGAATATGAAAATTTCACACGTCACTCGAATAAATAAATTCCATGATCTTCGTCTAATCGACCAATTATAATCCCTATGGGATAAAATATTTTATAATAAAATTTACGTAGGATCGTTTTTGGGTGGATTTACTTAAGATTGTATTGTTGGCTTCTTAATAGAATAAAATATGCTTGCTATGAAACAAGAGGGGTTCGCTATGGGCACACTTTTCTGATCTTTCTTGAAACTGACTCTTACAACTAATTTTCCTGAAATGACTTTCCAAACTATTCTTTCAAAACTGTTCTCTCACACCCTTACTTTTAATCATTCATTCTGTCCTGTTTTATACTCAGGTTTTTTTTTCTTAATTATGCTGTTTCCCACGCAACCTCGTTGGACTAGGTACTTCAACCACCTTGGACGCATCCCTAAAATTTCACTCGATTCTATCATGAGCATTCTTTGCAGTCAATCCTCTTGCACGTGGTCAGTTTCGTTCTAAGCCCAAACACTTTTTACATTCTGTCAGGGCCGCACTCATTTTATTCCCACATTTAAGCTCACCTCACGAATTCGTAAGTATCCATCGTAGCTGACCAGGTCTTATACCTTCGCAGACCACTGCATTAATTAAAAATATTTCAACTTGAACCGTAAATTACTTTATCCTCTATCTCGAAGTCGAAGGCAACTCCTTCTAAAGAAAGAGTTTGCCTCTTTAATCCATTTGTAAAACTAGCAGTACCGACTCATAAACACTCTCCGGTTCAATTACCGACACGACAAGAACTCTGTAATTTCGCCAACAGGATCGGAAGTAAATCAAAGTTTGAGTGGGTTAGCAGCATGGCGGATCGGGTGGATCCAATTTATCGCGCTTATTCCCGATACTACCTGGCCATTCGAACTGAAAATTCCGTCGTCTTCCTGTACCTCAGCCTTGCTTCTTATCGCTTTCGCCGTCCGCCGTATTAAACGGCGTGTTTCGCATGCAAATCGGCTGATTCGTGAAAATTTCACGACGCCTACCGCTCGAGACCTCGTAGAGGCCATCGTTTGGGCGGTTTGCACGGTCGCCGAGCCACGCGATTTCGAAACATTGCGAATCGTTTCAAGCGCGAGTCACGAACACGGAGCGTAGTTGAATTTTAGTGCGAATTCGATGGAACCTTTGAAAGTTTTAGGATCATGGCGCGATAGGTAGCTACTGACATTTTCAATCGAGTAATGGATGATCAAAGATGGTTGCGCGAAGCTTCCAAGATTTTCAATTTAAATTTCCTTCGTCTGCCTGCGGATTTTTAGAGGGATTTAAATTCTTCCTTATATATATAGGGATCAAGGTGGAGATGATAAATGAGGTACTGAAACGAAGACGCTACCCTGTGAATCTCTGACATAGAATCTATCACATAGATTCCAATTGCTCTATACTCCGACTTAGCTTAACCTAACTCATGACTAGCTCTCTGATTGGTTGGTTCTGTGACTAACTTCGTGTCTGACTGACGAACTCTGCGACTAACTTCGTGACTGAGTGACTAACTTTGCGACTGACTAGCTCAGCTGGCTCTACTAACCTAGCTGATTCTTAGCTGACTCTACTGACTCTAACTCTGTTTTATAGCAAGAAAGATTCCTCCCTCAGAGTGAGGACCTCCGGGGGGATGACTACAGCTACGTCACCCTTTGTTTTATGAAAAGGAAGGTCTGGGTCGCTCGAAGCCAGCTCACGCGTTCTGGGCTCGACCTCCTGCGGCCCATCTGTTAGCTAGATCCCAAATGCTGAAGCCTATCAGCCTAACTTAGGTTTTTGACCGACACCTCGTGTCCGATAACCTAAAACAAAATGGAAGTTTAACTCGAATACGAAATAAATAAACACTTGGTCGCGAATTGCTCAGCACTTAGGACTTGACTATTAAAAGACTATAACGGATCTTATAGCTCTCTAAATTCTATCTGTTAAAATTCTGTATAATTATCTTTCTCCATTTTTTCTTCTTAATATACAAATTTATAAATTCCTCGACACCGTATTTAAGAAATTTCCTCACACTGAGCAGTTGGAGACTACAACCTGGGGAATCTAGTTCCACCAACGGCGTAGAAGTTCCTCGAAATTCGCAATCCTCTTCTCCCAAGCAGGAAGATCTTTGCTCATCAATAAAATCCACTTTCATGCCGGAAAAAGAGGAGCTTCTTATTATCGTCGCCGTTTCGCCGCTGTTTCTTGTTTGCGTTTAATCTCTGCCCGGCTTGCTAACGAAAGGTATACAAATCCTCTTCAGGATCCCCCTGTTCTTTACGGTTTCCTGGTGTTCCGTCTGCGTTCGAACGGAAGAAAGGAACTCGGCTTCCGTTTCCTCCGCAACCGATCGATGATCGAACGGGGAACGGAAGTAGCGGGACTCCGATAGGTTATCAAGAAGTATTAATTAATCGAGGCACAGCACGGACCGACAATGGGGCCGGGTGTTCTTCGTTCGAGTTCCAACACTTCGGAATTAACGTTCGGCGCATTGTAATTCATGAACCGGCCTTCGCGTGGAACAGTTGTAAAGTAAGAAGTTCCGATATTTAGGGGTGGAGCGTGATTGAAATAATCGTTCTGATCCGACGTCCCTGAACCGCCTATGCTCTCCATCCCCGTGGAAAGTTCACGGTGCTCGATATTCGAGATTTTCGGTACACTTTGTCGGTGAAAGCTGCGAGATGTTTGAATATTTGATGATCCAGAATTTAAGACGGTTTATGGACCGTAAAGCGAGTGGTAACGGAGACGATTTAAGTTGTTGAAGAAATATTGTCGAATACCATGTTAATTTCGTAATTTCGTGTAATCCCAGGAGTGTATCCCGCCTGATACTCGCTGTTTACTTGTTGTTTCTTCGGGTACTCGAGAAACTCCCGCGTTGTTGATCTTGGTCTTCGTATTTATAAAGGTATTTGCATAAATTCCTCTCGATAACCACAATAATACATACAGGGGAGCAATTAACGTTTGCTTTAATATTTGTGGGATTAATGCTGCAATAATAAATCCTATGCAGACAGATATCTGCTAATTTATTTAAACTAAAATATTACACTATGTTTCTCTCAATTTACATATTTCGCGAGGATGTTGGCCTACATTGAACAAAGAAGGATTAAAGATTCCTACCTACGTAGGAATGCAATTTTGAAAGATTTCAAAATTGATCAAAATTAAGATCCACAACTGTGAATGCTATATCTTCCAGTAGAAGTTGCTCGTGAATCAGGGGCGGATAAACCGTGGATACGAGAGGTGCATCGCGTTTGGGTTCACATTTGTCCGGTGCAAATATCGTCTGCCCGAAAATTATAGCGATAGTTGCGCAGCGTTAGACAGAAGAGAGTCGGTACAAAATTGTAAAAGGCAAATATTTGCATTCGACGAGGCGGGGGATATTTACATTGGACACGTATTGCATCGTATTTCCCTTCGGCATAGCGTCGGGATTAATCCGAATACGATTCCCTCTGCAACGTTTCCGCGCGAAGTCACCGATGCTTTAAAGCACGTTTGTTTGGATACTCCTCCGGCTTACGATCTTTGCAAGGGGACCTAGACAAGTCGGCTTGAAATACAGCGAACCGACTGAGAACTGCAGGGTACGAGGCTTCCCCGACCAGTCTTCCTTCCCCCTTTTTTAATTCCATTTCTCTCAGTGCCCTTTGCTTCGCTTTTTCAGCTGAGAGGTCGAGTTCTCAGCTGAAGAGTCAAGAATCTCCTTTTCATTTTGCTTTTGCTATAGAAGCTGTTTTGCCAACTAGATTAATTCGGTAATTACGAAAAATCTTTAGAAGGAATAAACATAGGTGTCAATAATAGGTCGTTTCGTCACGTCGTAACCAGGGTACGAGACTTCCCGACCAATCTTCCTTCCCCCTTTTTTGATTCCATTTCTCGTAGCCCCCTTGCTTCCCTTTTTCAGCTGAGAGGTCGAGTTCTCAGCTGAAGAGTCAAGAATTTCCTTTTCATTTTGCTTTTGCTATAGAAGCTGTTTTGCCAACTAGATTAATTCGGTAATTACGCAAAATCTTTAGAAGGAATAAACATAGGTGTCAATAATGGGTCGTTTTGTCACATCGTAACCAGGGTACGAGACTTCCCGACCAATCTTCCTTCCCCCTTTTTTGATTCCATTTCTCTTAGCCCCCTTGCTTCCCTTTTTCAGCTGAGAGGTCGAGTTCTCAGCTGAAGAGTCAAGAATTTCCTTTTCATTTTGCTTTTGCTATAGAAGCTGTTTTGCCAACTAGATTAATTCGGTAATTACGCAAAATCTTTAGAAGGAATAAACATAGGTGTCAATAATGGGTCGTTTCGTCACGTCGTAACCAGGGTACGAGACTTCCCGACCAATCTTCCTTTCCCCTTTTTTGATTCCATTTCTCGTAGCCCCCTTGCTTCCCTTTTTCAGCTGAGAGGTCGAGTTCTCAGCTGAAGAGTAAAGAATTTCCTCTTCATTTTGCTTTTGCCATAGAAGCTGTTTGGACAACTAGATTAACTCGGTAATTAAGCAAAATCGTTAAATCATACATAAATTATACATGGATGTCAATAAGAGGTCGTTTCGTCACGTCGTAAGTGGGGGTTGTTTGTACAACGTGTAGTTTGCAACGCTCTCGCGTATTTGGTTATTAAAACGGATATCGGAAGATTGAACGAGTAGGTTGCAATTACAATTAATTGTAACCTAAACAACGGTACAATAAATGCCCGTAGGTTAAAATCGATATATGTATCTGCGACTGAATAATAGATATTGCGCCGATAAAATTTGCTTTCTGCAGAACGCGTAACAATAACGTAACCGAGATAATGTAACGAAATAACACGCTTGTCCTGCTTAAATTACGATAAAGGTACGTCGATAAAAATACATCGGGCGCGTTGGAGAATAGCAATTTCATTTTCGGTAATTTGATTTTTCCCTGCGTCGGTGCAACGGGGTAACAATTGTTCGATAACAAGAAAGGGATGTAACAAATTTAGCGGCGCTTTTCGCGAGATAATTAGATAGAAGGGGAGTCGAGCTTTGAAACTAATATTCGTTAGAGTGAAGGGAACTATTTCGTGGAAAATATTTCTCTCGTAAAACTCGCGATAAATTGACGTCCCATTCGCTGCAGGTAGATTACGGCTTTACCTATGTTCCAGCCTGCCATAATTCGTCGCTGTCGTTCCGCTCTCCTTGAATATCTTTTATTATCGCGTAAATCTCTTTCAGCTCTCCTGGATAACGACTTTCCCGTGTTGATGTAATAACTTCGATGTATCCGGCCTCCCTCTTCGCAGCAACTTTAACGCGTGCTTTCTTCAAAGTAGCATAACTGGTATAGCACTTGGGACGATCGAAAGGGACGCGTTTCGCTCTCTATTTTCGCCCTAATTTGTCCCGGTATCCCCTCCAGATGTTTGACGTTTAATTTAACCGAAGATCGCTGAGGGAGCATGAAAATTATGAGATTATTATCCTAGTATCTTGCAGTTTGAAAGTTTCCCAAACGATTTGTGTACGTTTAATTTACTGGTAAGGAAAGTTTGGTAATTCTTTATTTAGTGGACTATAGAATTTATATAGAAAGAATGTGGAAGAGTAAGAGATAAATTGGGAAAATTAAGGGAATAATCGTAATATCAAAGTTTTGTTTTTTAAGAATTATGTTTATAATCAAAAGAATTATATTCTTAATTAAAATTGGAATTTATATTAGAATTATGTTTGTAATTGTAGCAACCATCAAACTCGGCACTAGATGGATTCCAACTTCAAGGAGGTTCGAGAACTTGCGAGAAAGTCCTTGGAAAACCTCCGCTTCCTATATATGTAACTTCCCGACCTTCCAATAGTATGTAACAAGGAGGGTGCAAGTCCTTCGGGTCACCGATTTGGTTGAAACTTTGCAGGTTTGTAGATATCGTCATGCAGTTTAAGAAAATATATAATTATAGCGACAACTATTCAATAACTTTTGAGATATTTACGATTAAAGTTCTGTTACTACTTTAATTATAAGTTTATTTTCACCAGTTTTTAATTTGGATTGTAGCCTAACGGTGACAGTCGAGAATTACTATGCTCGAGGACCGGGGTTCGATTCCGGTTCAATAAATTAATATTTTTTTTCAATCTATTTTTTATTTTGTATTTATTTTTCACCTATGAAAACATTGTAAATAAAAAATTGTAAATAAAATTTGTTAATAAAAAAATTTATTTTTTACCCTCTCTTGGGCCAGTATATATTTATTATTTAATAAGAATATTATACAAGAAAAACAATTTTTTATAGCAATCTTATGTACTAATAACTAATTATTAAATTAAACATTGTATAAGAATGTTGCCTATAATTCCAACTTTGCTGCGCAGCTATAAATGTTCACGAATTAATTACAAAAACTTGGAAATGTATTAATTTTCTGCTGCCGAATTGATTTATTAATGTGTATTATTAGCGCCTGACTATAAGTGGTATCTAGTTCGAATAAAAATTTTACCGCCTGCGATCAGCGCCATCTATGATTTGGGCTCAAAAATCAAGAAAGTGATAGGAATATAGAATAGGCAAGGAGGTCGACGAAGTGATGGTCACGTGGTAGACAAGGACAGAGAGGGGATAGAAAAGGATAGAATGGCTCCGGCAGTGAAAAATTATTAATTACTCAATTT